>NW_017264938.1:493765-494192 GCF_001329695.1 Rhodotorula graminis WP1
GTCGTCGTCCACCATCACGTCGTCGTCCGCCGCCCGCGCGACGACGACCACCACCGCGACGAGCAGCACGCAGGCGCAGGCGTACAAGGCGCTCACGGTCGACAAGGCCGAGCGGCTCGTCGCCGCGCGCGAGAAGCGGCTCGGGCTCTTGCGCGGGCGCGAGGAGCGCAAGGACGTGGGCCGGGCGGGCGTTGGGGTGGGGGAGGGGGAGGGGGAGGGGGGTCGTCTTCTCGCGGGGATTGCGGACGTCTTTTCAGCTGCCGGCTTCTAGCTCAACGCCGAGGACGCCACGTCCGTTTACGGCTTCTAGTCGTCTCCGCGTACGGTTCTCTCCTTCGTCTTTCTCCCTTGCGCCACCGGTCGGCCTCCCCTTTCCCTACCCCTCACTCTTTGTACCTAGCTTGGCCTCGCCCTATCGTGCCCTTGT
>NW_017264938.1:494292-505526 GCF_001329695.1 Rhodotorula graminis WP1
GTGGAGATGTCAAAGCGAGGTCACACGCTCCCGTCTCTATCGCTCTGTGCCGCTTCCCTCGAGAGCCACACCGCGTTTGCAAGGCTAGAGACGAGCCCGTCGACCCGAGGCAGAACCTGAGAGCCCGTGCGGAGCATGCTCGTGACTCTCCTCTCGAGAACGGCCTGAACCCGCGCATTCCCTGCAAAACCGACTCGATGCACTGTCCTCCTGCCCACGACTAGCTACACCAAGACGCCCCACGCGCCGAGGACGCCAAACAGCATGCCGAGGAGCGCAACGAGGCTCGCGAAGCTCACGCTCGGGATCCCGTACGTCTTGACGGTCGCGATCCAGGCGTACGCGACGACGGCGTGCGTCAGGGAGAGGGAGCACGGGAGAAGGGAGAGGGGGAGAAGGGAGGTGAGAGGGAGGGAGGGGGAGCACGGGAGAAGGGAGGTGAGAGGGAGGGAGGCGGGGAGGGCGAGGCGCGAGAGGGAGGGGCACGCGAGGAAGGGGAGGAGCGGCCGGCGGCGGCGGCGGTGGGCGTTCCTGAGGGAGGACCAGGGCCGGGGGACGAGGTTGGCGGCGTGCAGGGTGGGTCTGGTGCGGCCGGCGCTGTCGAGGAGGAGGAGGAGGCCTGAGCGGGAGCTGGTCCGGGCGGGCGCAAGGCTTACTCTCTCGACCACTCGGACGCTCGCTCTCTCTCGTACTGCAACGAGGCACAGATCGTCCATTGTGCGCATTAAGCTCTAGGTAGTACTGACTGCAGAGCGAGAGAGACAAGAGAGAGAGAGAGAGAGAGACAAAGAAATCCAAGAGTGCGAGGGGGCGAGAGAATTCTATCGACAAAGGAGAGGGGGTGAAACGCTCCGCCGTCCTTGCTCCTGCTGCTCGTCCGCCCCGACCCGCTCAGACCCTGCGCTCGGCCGTCGTCACCGGGCTCGGGCCCGGGCCCGGGAGCACCTCGTCGCCGTCCTTGGTGGTCGACGTCGCGCGCGTCGCCGTCCTCGACGGCGCGACGCCCGGTGCGCCCGCGGCGCTCGAGAGCGGGACCCTCGCGCTCGCCGCTCCGCCGTCGAGCGTGCTCGCGCTGTCGAACGCGCCCGTGCCCGTGCCCGCCTCGCCGCCGACGCCGCCGCCGCTGGTGAGCGGGCCCCTCGCGCTCGCGCGCCCAGCCTCGGTCCCCTTGCCCGCGCCATAGTACAGTGGGCTCGTGCCGTGCGTCAAGTCGTGCTTGTCGGCGAGGAACATGAGGACCGTGCTCGCGACGCACGCGAGCCACCCTGGCCACAAGAGGCACACGTACGCGACGTTGACGGCCCAGTCGCGGTACTGCAACGGCGGGCGGTAGTAGTACTCCTGGGCGGCGCGCCGGGTCGCGTCGTCGACGTGCTGGATCTGGGCGCTGTTGCGCGCGACGACGATGGTCGAGCCGAGGGCGGCGGCAAACACGCCAAAGCAGATGGTGACGGCCATGGCCTTTTTCGTCTTTTGGTACCAGCGCGGGTACGACTGGCGCGGGAACATGAGGAGGAAGAAGAAGTCGGCGCCGAACCAGCAGGCCTGCGTCGTCGTGTACGAGGTGGGGAGTCAGTTCTTGAAAGGCTCGTTGCGAGAGGGTGTGTGAGAGAGAGAGGGGGGGACGCACGACGGCGACACACATGACGATGGTCGTGATCTCCATGTCGAGCAGGTCGTTGTTGTACAGGTGAGCCGGCGCGAAGCGGTCCTCGATGTGGTCCTGGAGGTCCTCGTACCTGGCGGCGGCGCGTAGGGGTGTCAGCGCCCGGGCTTCGAGGTCTCGAAAGAGAGAGAGAGCAGGGACGCACTTGGACAGCGAGTAGGTCGCAGTGCACTCGGCGGCGAGGCAGATGAGCATGGCGAGCTGATAGGCGACTGTTGGTCGGGGAGGGGGGGCACAGGGTCAGTTCGGGTCGCTCCTCGCCTCGCCGCACACACAGGGAGAGAGGGGACGCACCAAAGCGTTGAGGGCGCAGGTGCCACCGGGCGTCGAACATCTTCTTCGAGCTAAAGGCGCCGAAGCTCAGGTCACCGAGCGGGAACCCGAGGATGACGGGGCCGCGCGGGCGGTAGTCCTCGTGCTCGGGGCCGATGCGAGGCATGGCGTGAGGGTGGTGGTGGTGGTGGTGGTGGTAGAAGGAGAGGGAGGGAGGAACGGGGAGGGACGCTCAGGGGAAGCGGTGGACAAGCCGAGGCCGAGGACGTGATCGAGCTGAGCTCGGCGTGTGATCCGGGTCGAGCGCTTTGGCGGCGAGTGGTGGTGGTGGTGGCTGGAGAGAGGGGAGAGAGACACTTGAGGTGAGCTCGACGAGGTGAGGGCGAAGGAGGGAGAATGCTGACGCACTTCTGAGCTGACGAAAGCCGGGCGGGCGGAGGTTGGTCGACCGAGAGCGGCGGGCGGCGGGCGGGCGGCAAGCGCGGATCCGAACGGCGGCTGGCTTGCGAGGGAGGAAGCGCGCGGGCTTCGAGCTTCGACGCTGAGCAGAGGTGCAGAGAGAGGAGAGAAGGACGCGTTCGCTCTCGACAGCTCGACGCGCAGCTGCACAAGCTCGCACCTCGCGCCGAGGCTCCGCACGCACGCGTCGACGGAGGCCGCCGAAGTGACGTCGACCTTCGCTCGCTCGGACACTCTCTCTCGTCCCACCGCTCAAGCTACAGCACCCACGAGCAGTGCAATGCCGCACATCACCGTCACGGCTCCACCACCACTACACGACGAGCCACCGACCGCGACGAGCGGCGACGAAAATCGGCTTTCGTCGTCGGCCTCGTCGTCGACCGCGACCACAACCACGGCAGGAGCAGCGGCAGACGCCCAGTCGACCGCACAGCTCACCGTCCCTGTCGAGGCCTACGTCCGACCGGGCACCAACCGCGAGCGCTCACCGTCGGCCGTCACCCTCCCCGAGACGACCATCCTCAACCCGGACCATCCGCCTCGGCTCGACACGTTCCACTTCGGCGTCAAGGGACCGCTGCTGTACCTGTGCTTCCTCCTCGTCTTCAACGTCGCCATTCCTTGTGTGCGTCCCCCCCTCCCTCGAGGTGACGAGACGCCGACAGCTCACCCCTCGCCTCGTCCGACACAGATCCTCTTCTACGTCCTGCGCGACAACACGCCCATCAGCGACAAGGAGCTCATCGGCATTGGTTCGGCTGCGCTCGGCGCATCGTCGTGCTTCGACGCTCCGTTCCGCATGTGGCGCCGTGCGTCCTCGTCCCTCCTCCCAGGTTCGCGCGAGTCGAGCCGCACATCCTGACCGTTCTATTCGCGCACAGTCACCCGTCACCGCGCCAAGTACGGCCCGCTGCACTACCCGTTCGCGCCCGACCCGGCCTTTGAGCGCGCGGGCAAGCGCTGGCTCCCCAAGGACATGCCGCGCTCGTGGTGGTACCTCGACGCGACCATGTGGATGTACCAGGCCGGCCTCTTCTCAATGGCCGTCCCGCTCGCGATCGCGCCCGCCATCCCGCTCTTGTGCGTCGGCCCTCGTCCACCTCCTCGCGCGAATCTTGTGTGCCCGGTCACTGACCCTTCGTCTCGCGCCCTCGCCAGCAACTTTTACCTGTTCTCGCTCGCGATGCTCGTCATCCCCGTCATGATCCTCTTCACCGTGTCGCTCAAAGTGTGGCGCGTCCCGTTCTGGCTCTCGTCCGACCCGCCTTGCACGCCGTCCAAGCCGGCCGTCTACTACGCCCTCGAGGACTGCGGGGCGGTCGATTTCCAACACGGGCGCGAGTGGAGGAAACGGTGCCAGGCTCGGTGCGTCCCGCTCGCTCTCTCTCTTTCTCTCTTTGTTTTGCGAGTTTCGGCCGACGGAGGCGCGACTTGAGAAGGTCCCTCGAGGACTGACACGGACTGTTTCTCTCGCTCGTCGCCGCAGGTACGCCGCCTCGCCGCCGTTCCGCGCCATGATGTGGAACCAGACGCTCCTGTGGGCCGTCGGCATGGCCATCTTTGTCGGCGTCACGGCCGCCGTCGACTGGACTGCCGAGTGCGTCTCTCCCTCTCCCTCTCTCTCGGGCCCGGCCCCCTGACCCACTCGCTCGCGCGCCCCAGCCTCGAATTCGCGTTTGGGTTCGTCCTCGGCCTCTTTTTCATCTGGGCCCTCTGCTGGGGCGCCCTCTCGTACCTGCACGTGCACGTCTCGCTCCAGCGCGAGCTCGAGTGGTGGCGCGCCGAGTACGCCACGACGGTCGTCAATGCGCTCGTGCCGCACGACGACGAGGACGAGCGGGATGCGGGGAGTGTGGGCGGGGCGGGCGCGAGGGCGAGGAGAGAGGGGGCGGCGGGGGTCGAGCTGGGCGGCGCCGCCACGGGGTGGCGCAAGGGAGCGCGCACGAGGGGCTACTCGGTCCATGCCAGGCTCGAGGTGCCGCCCCAGGCAGAGATGGCCCAACTGCGCCGCACCCCGTCGCTCCTCGGCGGCGGCGGCGGCGACCGGGCCACCACCGCCGACGCGCGAGTCGTCTGAAGCGGGAGCTCGAGCCGCTTTTTCACTTCTTCCTTTCTCTCGTGCCGTTCTCCTCTCCCCCCCCCCCCCCCCCCCTTCTTTTGTAGCTACTCGCTCTCTCGATGTATTCTGTCTCTCTCTCTGTTCATAGTCTCCCCTCGCGCAACCTCGTATTTTCGCAACTTCGCAATGCAGTGCAGGTCCGTTTCTAGATCTATCGGGCCTCGATGAGCGAGAGGACGAGCTGCGAGACGTGCTCTGCGGGCGCCTGCACGTCGTTGGCCGTCCTGCGCGAGGGTGTGAGGACGTGAGTGTCCGGGCGAGAGAAGACAGAGGAAGGAAGAGAAAGAGAGAGAGAGAGAGACGCACCACGCCGTGTCGGTCAAGAGCCGCTCGAGCTCGCCTCCCTCCTCGACGAGGCCAAGTGCGCTCAGGGCGCCAAACAGGTCGTCGGCCGTCTGCTGTCGCAGCTGCGAGGATACACGTCGAGCGAGGTCAGGTCGTCGGCAAGGGAGACAGAGGAGAGAGGGCGCAGAGAGAGAGAGGGGGGGGGGGGGTGGAGAGACGCACCCAGGGCTGAGGGTGCGCGAGGAAGAGGGCGAGTCGAGGTGCGGCGGCCCGAGCGACCGGCGCCGGGAGCGCAAGAAAGGCGGTCGCACTGCGTCGCGGAGTGCCAACAAGGAGAGTCGGTCAGGCGCGACTCAGGTCGGGCGCACCGGGTGACACGCAGAGGAACGGGCTCGCGACGCACACTTTTGCCGCCGCGCCGAGCCTCGCCGGGTTCTTGACGCGCCCGACGCCGCTGCAGGCGAGTCCGAGCAAGTTGCGGAGCGTCCTGGGCCCGGCTGACGACCCGTCGTCGCTGTCGAGGGCGAGGTCGTCGAGCGCGCCCGTCTCGGCGAGCGAGGCGACGAGCGAGAGAAAGGGGACGAAGAGCCGGTTCGACGAAAGGTCGGCTTTGCCGAGCGCGTACAGGGACGAGAGGAACGACGAGAGAGTGTAGAGTGAGGTGTCGTCAGGAGTGGGACAAGACGGAAGGAGGAGGGCAAAGTCGAGGAGCGGCGTCGAGGACGAGTAGGCCGTCTGCGAGGGACGCAGGCGCGTCAGTCGTCGCGCCCAGGCTGGTACCGCCCGCCGAGAGAGAGAGAAAGCCGAGGACGCACGTTCGACAAGATGGCGCCCTCGAGCACGTCGTCGCGGTACTCGGGCACGCTCAACAGCGGCAGGAGCCGCTCGGACGCCCACGCGAGGTCCCGCCAGTTCCACCGCTCCTCGCTGCAGGATATGCGCAAGGCCGTCAGGACGACCGCTCGAGCCGAGCTCTGTGAGAGCGCGCGAGAGAAAGAGAAAGAGAGAGAGAGAGAGAGCCGACGACGCACCTCGCGATTCCCTCCCAGACCTCGCTCGCCCTCATCAAGCCCGCCGCGCCCGTCCCAGCCCCGCTCCCCGCGCCGTCGCTCCCCCACACCTCCATGAGGGCCCTGCCCGCCGCCTCCCTCACGCCGTCGAGCCGCTCGACCCCGAGCTTGGCCATGCCCGCGACGGCCCGGTCGACGACGCCCTGCTCGCGCACGACGCCGGCGCGCACGAGCGCCGACAAGCGGCGACGGTCGCCGTGCGGACCCACGAGCCGACGTCGCCGCGTTGGTCGGTCGTGTAGTCGGTCAAGCCGAGCAGAGGGTGTCGAGGGTCGAGGGGAGGAGGGAAAGGCTCGGCTGCGGGTTCGAGCGAGGGAAAGGTTGTCAGGGCGAGGCGACGACCTGAGCGACGAGGAGAGAGAGAGAGAGAGAGAGAGAGAGAGAGAGAGAGAGAGAGAGAGGGACGCACCCTCGTCAAGAGCCCGCCCATGCTCGCCGAGCACCCTCGCGAGCGCCTCGACCCCGTTCCGCCTCGCCTCGACCGTCACCGCCCGTCCCTCGCCCTCGCCCTCGCGGCGCACGAACCGCCCGAGCCGCCGAACGACGACGCCGAGCCGCTCGCCGTGCGCGAGCGCAGGGCCGTACGACGCGCGACCGACGAGGAGCGCCGCAGCTTGCTGGCGCGAGCCGCTGCGCGAGTCGAGGTCGGCGAGGAGCCTGCGTGAGAGGGAGGGCCGGCCGGACGACGTGAGCGCTCTGTGAGCCGCAAAGAGGGGGCGAAGAGAGAGACCGAGGACGCACTTGTCGATGTCGGCCGTGCAGTCGACGGCCCGGGAAAGAGCCCGTAGTGCGTCGCCGGCGGCGGCGTGCACGGACTCCTCGCTGCGGTCGCACGCGAGCCGGACGACGTCGCCCCAGTTGGGCGGCAAAGGCGTCGTGCAGGAAGAAGGCGGAGAGGATGAGGTGCGAGAGGAGGAACGAGGTGGAGGAGCGGAGCTGGCGAGGGTAGACAGGGCGGCCGAGAGGACGAGGTGGTTGCGCGCGAGGGAGCGGGTCGAGGGATGGAGGTTGCAGACGGCGACGAACACCTGCTCGAGAGAGAGGGTCAGAGGACTGGGAGTGGACGCAGAAGGCGAGGAGGCGCACCTTGTGACGGAGCTCGACGCGGTACTCCTCGTGCACCTCGTCGAGCGCGCCCGACAGCGCCGCCAGCGAGAGCAGCACGCCGTGCAGCATCGCGACGTCCTTGGTCCTCGCGAGCTTGTCGATCTGCGCAACGACGGGGCAGGAGAGAAACGTGTCAGGGAACTCGGCAGCTCGCCGCTGCCTCTCCTGGCACGAAAAAAAGAGAGGAACCGAGTGAGGCGAGCGCCGACGACGCACCTGCTCCTCGACGAGCGCTCTCGCGAGCTCTCGCCGCCCACTCTCGGCCGCGACGACCTTGCCGAGCGCTTGTGCGGCGAGGACCCGGATGTCGGCGTCGTAGTGCGCGACGCCGGTCCCGCCTTGTCGCCCGACGAGGTGCTCGACGATGGCCTCGCGGTACGGGTCGAATCTGCGACGGGCCGAGTCGAGTCAGGCGCATGCGCGTGACTTGTCGACTGAGAGTGGGAGAGAGGGGGAACGTACGAGGCGACGGCGACGGCGGCTTGAAGAAAGGCGCGGTGCCGGACCGAGACGGTGAAGAAGTCGACCTGGCGCAGGATGTCGATGCCGTGCGGGAAGATGCCCTGCGAGAGTAAGGACGAGCCCATGAGTCAGTTCCCTCGTCGCGACGAGGCAGGGACCGAGCCCCGAGGGAGAAGAAAGAAAGAGAGAGAGAGAGAGAGAGGTAGGGCGCACCCATCGCCCGACCGCCTCCTGCCACGCCGCGCTCGCGGCCCTCCTGACGCTCACCTCCCTGTCGAGGCACGCCGTGCACAAGAGGCACTCTGCGAGGCGCTGGGCCTGGGCGGGCGAGAGGGACGACGCCGGGAGGGTGCGCGACAGGGACCACAGGACGTACGACGCCGAGTCGCGCACCGACGAGCCGATCGGGTGCAGCGCCGTCAGGTGGTCGTACGCGAGGGCCTGTGCATAACGAAGAAAGGCGGTCAGTCATGCTGGGGGCAAGGGAGGGAGAGAGAGAGGGGCGCAGTGAGAGAGGGCGCACCTGCATCGTGCACTCGACGACCCGCCCCACGACCTCGCCCTGCCCCTCGACGCGGTTCAGCGCCCCCCTGCGCGCCATCTCGCCAACCGCGAGGCACGCCCCCTGGGCGCGTCCCTCGCTCGCGGCGCCGCCGAGGCGCGCCTCAGGCGACAGGGCCTCGTCGAGCGCCGACAGGACGGCGTCGACGACCTGGGCCGTGAGGGCCGCGGGGAGGACGAGCGCGAGGCGCGCGAGGTACTTGGCCGCCGAGTAGCGCGGGATCGAGTCCTGTTGTGAGGGCGGGCGAGGTGGCGGGCGCGAGGGCGGGCCGTCAGTCAGGGTCGGGGCGAGAAGGACGAGGGGAGGAAGGGGACGCACAGGGTGCGCGAGCCCCTCGATGAGCTCCCCGACAATGACCTCGACTTCCTGCGGCACGTCCCACTCGTCGCCCTGCCCCTCTGCCACTTGCTGCTCGTCCCGCGCCGCCTGGACCCTCAGCAGCGCGAGCCTGCCCGCGAGTTTGGCGCGCGCTTTCGCCGCGCCGGCGCCCGTTCGCGCGCCGTCGGCCGGAGCGGGAAGGAGCGCGACGAGGGCGTACAGGCGCGGGAAGTGCGGCGCGATGTGCGACGGCGAGGCGGTCGAGAGGACGAGGAGGAGGGACGAGAGGAGCGAGAGGCCCTGTTGTGCGGGGTGGGAGGTGCGTCAGGGGGTGCTGAGGCGAGGCGGGCAACAACGCGAAGAGAGAGAGAGAGAGATAGGCGAGAAAGAGGAGGGAGGAAGGGGCGAGAGAAAGCTCGCCGACGCACCAACAACTGACCGTCCGGGTCCCCAAGCGCCTCCTCACACCGCCCAACAAGCCTCCCCAAGTCGGCGTCGGCCCTCGCAAAGTACCTCCCGAGGACCTCGACCGCGCCCTCGCCCTCTCGCCCACTGCGCTCGACCCAGTGCCGCCCGAGGCGCTCGATGCGGTCGGCCGTGCCCGGCGCGACGAGCGCGAGCGCGAACGGGAGGCGGATGCAGACGCTGAGCCACAGGAGGAGGGCGTAGCGGAGCTCCCACGGCGCGGTCGACGAGAGGGTGCTGGGCGCTGGCTGGGTAGAAGTCGAGGTCGAGGGCGTTGAGAAGGTGGTGGACGAGATCGGCGGCGACAGGAGCGAGACGAGGAGCGACAGGTCCGACACCTCGTGTGGGAAGAAGCGGACTGTGTATGTGTGCGGCGCTTTGAGTCAGTCGACATGCGCGCGTGCGAGCGAGTCGAGACGAGGGAAGAGGCTCTGCCGCACCGATCGTCTTTGCGCCGCGGACCTTTGTGACAAAGTAGACGAGGCGGGCGAGCCTCGCGAGGCGCTTGCCGGCAAATTTGCACGACGGGCGGCGCACCTGGGCGCGCAGGGTCGACAGGAGGGGGGCGACGAGGGATTCGAGGACCGGGTCGAGGAGGTACGACTGCTCCTGGTACTCGTCGAGCTGCGGGGCGGGGGAAGGCGTGAGTCTATATCGGCTGGCACTCGATTGAATGGGAGGAGAGGGACGGACCATGGCGCACAGGGACGCGAGCGTCTTGGTCTCGCCGTGGTCGACGTCGGCGGACGGGTCGAGGTCAAAGTCGACGGCGGTGAGCTGTTGTGCGCCGGCGAGAAAGGCTTGAGTGCGGCTGAACGAGGTACCGAGCGGCTGATCTGGCTCGTCTGGGGCCATGGCGGGCACAGTCGAGTGCGAGGGAGGCGGCGAGCTGAGGTGGGGAGGGGTCGGGGGAGGACGAGCTGGAGGGACGACAGCGGCTCGTGTGGACGCTGAGAGCGCTCGTCCTAGGCTTGTACAGGTGCTGGCAGGCAGCTCGAGGGTGTGTGGACGACAGGGGGCGAGGACGGCCTCGTTGCGTCGTCCGTCCTCATCTCCTTGGCTCTCTTCCTGTCGCTCATCTGCTCTGGTCTGCTCTACACAGCGCCCGATCTACTTGGAAACTCTCCAGGTACGTCTAGACCAACCCTCTCTTGCCCCCATCCAGTCGTCGCCAACCCGCGCCGCCCGCTCCTTGCCGCACCGCCTCCTCACTCAGCATCGGCTTGGCGACCGCGCAAGCCCATCACCACCCTCAAGGAACCCGCCAGAACGTGCCACCATCCTCTCGACACTGCCCAGGCCTCGCTCAGCAACCCCAAGCCCGCACCGCGTCAAACACGAGAGCTGACCCTCCTCCCCCTCCCCTCGCCCCTCCACCGCGCAGCTCGACCGCCTCACCATGAACTCGACAGAGTTCCTCGACATCGGTCGACACTGCTCGGACGCTAGCTGCAGGGTGCGCTCTCTCGTCCTCGTCCCCTTCGCCTCGTCCACGGCTCGCTGACCCCCCTCCTCGCCCTGCAGCAACTCGACTGTGCGCCCTCATTCCGCCTCGTCCCCTGTCGTAGAAGGCGCACACTGACGACTTCTCGACACACACACAGTCCTGCCCTTCTCGTGCCCGTCATGCGGCCTCCCCTTCTGCTTCGAGCATTGGAAGCCCGATGGTGGCCACCACTGCGCGTCCTACGACCCCGCCCTCGCCGACGTGCGCGCACCTCTCCCTCCCTCTCGAACCTCACGTCTCTGTTGTCGAGTCTGACAGATTCCTCGCCGCGCAGAACCGCATCCCGTCCTGCCCGCTCTGCTCGACCCCAATCTCGTTCCCGCCCGGCACGGACCCCAACGGCCCCATGGACGCGCACCTCTCGTCCCTCTGCCCAATCCTCCACCCTCACCTCGCCACCTCCTCCTCCACCCCGACCCCGCGCAAGAGGGCCCCGAACGAGTGCCGCGCCCACAAGTGCCGCACAAAGATGGTCGTCCCGATCCGCTGCGACGCGTGCCGAGCGAGCTTTTGCCCCAAGCACCGCTTCCCGAGTGATCATGCGTGTGCGGGAGGCGCGCGCGGGCCGGTGGCGGCGGCGGCGGCGGGCACGAGCACGGGCGCGGGCGCGGGCGCGAGCGTCAAGCGCGCGTGGGGCGGCCTGCTCGGCTCGCGCGCGGCGTCGGCGGGCGCGGCGTCGACCTCGTCCTCGGGCGCCAAGAAGGGCGCCGCAGCACTCACGCCCCGCACCGCGTCCACGTCCACCTCCTCCTCCTCGACCCACGCCGCCGCCGCCGCCGCTCCCGCCCCTCGTCCACCGCGCCCCGCCGCCCCGCCGCCCACCCGCACGGGCCTCGCCGCGCTCCGCCGCGCTCAACAAGCCCTGAGCGCCCAGCCGGCGCCGCCCATCGGCTCGTCAGCCAACCCGCTCGTGCTCGACTCGTCGTCGTCGTCAGGCG
>NW_017264938.1:505626-583896 GCF_001329695.1 Rhodotorula graminis WP1
GAGCTAGGACGCGGTCCGTCCTACTCGTCGTAGGGCGCCGGTGCTCGTCCCTCGACGCCGGCACTTCACCCACTGGACAGGCCCCGTGCAGCATGGTCCTCCTCCAGCTCACCTCCGCACTCCACAGCGCCTCGAAGCGCTCGCCCGGCGCGTCCCCCTCGAGCGGAGGCCCCGCGTACGCATCGCGCCTCGACCTCGGTCGGCGACGGACCCGGAGCTCAAGCCGCAGACGACACGGGCAGCATGCACGGCAGCCCCCCATTCGTACGCGGATGCGCCGGTCCGCACCATCCCGGACGCCCTGCTCGTCGCAGTCTCGACTTGGGCCAAGGTGCGTCATAGCCATCACGCGCGCCAGGGCCCTTGTGCAACGGACGAGCACGACAGACGCGCCGTGGGCCTCGTCCTCGGACGCCAAGAAGGGCAGCGCAGCACTCACGCCCCGCACCGCCTCCACGTCCCCCTCTTCTTCCCCGCCCCCTCCTCCCCCCCCCCCCCCTCCCGCCCCTCGTCCACCGCGCCCCGCCGCCCCGCCGCCCACCCGCACGGGCCTCGCCGCGCTCCGCCGCGCTCAACAAGCCCTGAGCGCCAAGCCGGCGCCGCCCATCGGCTCGTCGGCCAACCCGCTCGTGCTCGACTCGTCGTCGTCGTCAGGCGACGAGTCGGACGTGCAGGTCGTGCACGAGCGGCCGGCTGGGGCGGGACAGGCGGGTGAGGCGGGTAAGGGGAGGCGGGCGGCGTCAGGTGCGGCGGCGAGTGCGGCGGCGGGAGGAGGGCGAGCAGGAGGAGGAGGAGGAGCGGGCGGCAGCGGCTCGGCGGCCAAGAAGGCGCTCGCGAGCACCGGGCTGCGCGGTGCGCCGAGCAAGCGCGCGCTGCAGGAGCAGGAGAGCGCGCGCAAGGCGCTCGAGGTGCGCGCCAAGAAGGGGTGCGTCTAGCCCCGCTCGGGCCCCCCCTCCCCCCCCCTCTCCTCGCCTCGCCCTCTCTCGGCCTCTTGCATCGCCCGAGTGATCCCCTGACTCGCCCTCGACCCCCGCAGGCTCCTCACCGAGGACGAGAAGGTGCGGTACGCGACGATGCAGGCCCTGCAGGCGAGCGGCAAGGCCAAGGGCGGCGACGAGGCGTGCGTCGTGAGCTGACGGTCGGCGGCGCGGTCGAGCGAGGGCAGGACGTCGGGGAGCGCGAGGGTTGCAGGTTGTACCGCTTGAGGTGTGCGACGACGATGAATGCTTGATGCACGGGCCCGCACCGAGAGCGAGAGTTCCTCACGAGCGAAAGATCTCTCGCCGCTGGAGCAGGTCGTTCGACAAGCTCGGCATCTCTCGTGAGAGCCTGTCACTCTCGACCGAGCAAAGTAACCGTCGAGAGAAATGCAAAGCCTTCATATCAAGCAGCAGCGCCAAGCTCCGCCCGCCTTCTTCCCCCGCTCGCTCCTCGCTACGACCTTCTCCCCCTCCCACCCTGCTCGCTCGTCTCGCCCGCCCGCTCGACCCGCTCGCTCTACCCGCTCGCTCTACCTGCGCCGGTCCCACTCGCGCTCCTCGTGCCCCTGCCCCTGCCCCTGCCCCTGCCCCTGCCCCTGCCCCTGCCCCTGCCCCTGCCCCTGCCCCTGCCCCTGCCCCTGCCCCTGCCCCTGCCACGTCACCATCTCGCTCGGCGGCCTTCTCGTCCAGCGCCCGCTCGAGCGCCCGTCGTCGACGCGGCCACGGTCCCGGTCCCGGTCCCGGTCCCACTCGCGCGTGCCGTGACCGTGGGCGTGGGCGCTGTCGGCGGCGTGCGACGGCGTGTGGATTCGGGTGCGGGGCGTCGAGCCGGGAGCGGGAGGGTAGCCCTGCGACGGGGGGTAGCGCGCGAGGTTGGTGCTGTATTGGTCGCTCGCCGCGCTCTGGCGAAGGGGGCGCGAGCGCGAGGGGTACTGGGTGTCGCGGTCGAGTGCGGACGAGTAGTGCTGCGCGCAGGGGGGGCAGGTTAGTCCGAGAGCGGCTGGGGCGAGAGGCGAGAAAGAGGAAGGCAAGACGCACCTGCTCCTCCTTGCCGCCACGCTCGCCGCCCCTCTCCTGCTCCCTCTCGTCCCACCCGATGTCCCTCGTCCTCCTGCTCGACTCGCGCTCGCCCGACCTGCGGTCCTCCCTGCTGCCCCGCTCGCGCGACTCGCCGCCGACGTCCTCCTCGCCGCGTCGCTGCTCGACGACGCTCTCGCGGTGGGCAGCCGAGCGCTCGTCGCGCGCGTGACGCGACGAGCCCGTCTTGACCTGAGCGCGCGAGCTGCGGCGGCCGCGCGGCGGGTCCTCCTTGCTCGCGCTCGCGCTCGGCGCGGGCGCGACGAGCCCGGCGCTGACGAGCACCTTGTCGACGAGCTGGCGCGCCTCGCTCAGGCTGTCGCCGTCCGACGACGCGCCTGCGCCGCCGTCCGGCCCGAGTTCGAGGCGGAGCGTCGCGCCGTCGAGCCCGGCCTCGACCTTGATGCGCACGCCCGTCGTCTGCGTGATGAAGTGGCCCGCCGCGTTCGGGCCGACGAAGCGCTCGATGGCCGAGATGGGGATCCTGCGCGAGGGGGAGCAAGAGAGTCAGTGATGGGCGGGGAGGAGGAGAGAGCGAGGGACGCACGGGATGACGAGCGACGAGGGCGGTTCCTCGACGGCGGCGGCGGCGAGGGCCGGCCTGGTCGATTGCGCCGGCGACGAGTACGGCGTGCTGAACGAGGTCGTACGGCTGTCGGCGTAGCGCGACGAGAGGCGGTCGATGAGCTTGGCCGGCTTGACCTCGGCAGGCGGCTCGAGCGACGTCGGCGTCGGCGTCAACGACCGCCTCGGGCGCATCGACGGCGGGGCTGTCTCGACGGGCGAGCGGCACGACGCCCGTGTCGGGCTGCGCGAGCGCGACGAGCGGCGGTGGCGGCGCGAGGTCGGCCGATTGCCCCACCCGTGGTCGACGGGTTGCGGCGCCGTGTTCGACGCCTGGACCTGGCGCGGCGGCTCATCGCGCTCGGGGTGCGACTCGCGCTCGGCAAACGCGGCGTTGAGCCAGTAGCCGTCGAGCGACTCGAGGTTGCGCTCGTCGAACCGGCACCAGTCGAGGCCGTGCTGCTGGAGGTAGCGGCGCTCAAAGGGGTTGTAGTTGGTGTGGCGCGCGAACATGCCCTTGACGAGGTGGATCGCGCGCTCGATCGCGGCTCGGGTGCCCGTCATGACGACGTAGGCGAGGCCGCCCTGGCGGAACAGGACCTGGAGCTCGCACAGGCCGCTGTCGCGCTTGAACTCGTGGCACGTCGATCCATGGGTGCCGATGATGCGCGGGCCGAAGCCTGGTAGGGGGAGCACGAGGCTGTACTGGTGCACGGCGTGGCTGGGCGGTGGCGGCGTCGAACGGTGGACGGCGAACCGGGCGATGCTGAAGCTGGCGAGGGCGCGTTTCGACCGAGGGGTGAGTGGCGGAACTTGTGGGCGGTTGTTCCGAGATGGCGACTGGACGACGCGCTGAATGGTGACCTGGATCAGCTCGAGTCCCGAGGGCAATCAGAGAAAGGCGAGCGGACCGAGTTGAACTGGCCGGACGTCTGCCACGTCACGTTGAAACTTGACGTCGCGCTCGACTCGTCGCGCGGGACCAGGTCGATATCGGCACGAGCGCTCGGCTGCGCACGACGACGAGGAGCCGCTCAGTCGGGCACCTTGGACTGGAGGAGGATGCGAACTGGGACGCACGCTTTGTGGCCTCGCCCTCGACACCTCCGGGCTCTGCTCCTCCACCTTGACGTGCTGCGTAGGACGAGAGTCAGTGAGGGTCACGCGCAGCCCTGCGTGTGCTCGATGAGCGAAAGGCGACGGACCTTGATGCTGGTCGGCGAGAGCTCCTCGTCCACGTCCTCCCGCTCGAGCGCGCCGCCCCCCTGCTCCTCCCTGCCCGCATGACCGTCCTTGCGCGTCCATGGCGCCGCCGCGACAAGCCCGGGGCTGCCGACCTCGCCCGTCTTGACGTCGTCGCCGCGCGCCGAGTGGCCGCGCACCGCCCGCCCGCCCGCCTCGCTCCAGTCGCCGCACTCGTGCTGTCCCGCCGCCATGCCGTGCTGCTCCTGGTCGCCGACGGGGTCGGCGTGCTCGTCGGGCGCGTGCCCGGCCGTGTCGTCGCTGGGGAGGTGGGTGCGCGAGATGAGGTTCGGCGAGCGCGGCGAGAACGGCGAGAGGGGCGACAGGCTGCTGAGGGGCGAGCTGTGGCGGTATGCTGGTGGCATGCGTGCTGCTGGCGCAGTGGCGGGGCTGCGGTGCCGCGCGCGAGTGAGGTCGAGGAGAGAGAGGGGACGAGGGCAAAAGGTGGGGAAACCTCGAGAGGGGAGCGTGCGGTGGCCAAAACCCGGCCTCGCCCTCTCTCGCCTCCTCGACCAGCTCTTGCCAGCAAGCCGAACCAGGCGCTGCTGAGCATAGGCTCGCTCGAGGCGTGGACCGCCTGGCGATGTCACGAGAAGCGGCGACAAAGACGAGGACCGTGCGGCGGCGAGGCAACGTGGCTGGCCTTGCAGCTCAACCTTCGCGCTCGCCCTCTCGGCCCTGCCGTCCCTCGCTACAGCTCCGCACCGAGCAACCGCTCGAGCCGGCTCGCCTCCCGCTCGGGATCGTACTCCCAGATCCAGCCCATGCGCCCCTCGAGCGCGACCCTCATGCGCTCGAGGTCGTCGCCTTCGGGCCCAAGGAACTCGTACAGCAGGCCCGCCTGGCGGGACCACTCCTGGACGCGAGCGGCGCGAGGTTGCCGCTCGCGCTCGTAGACGGCGAGGGCGCGGTTGATGGCGAGGGTGCGGGACGAGCCGGTCGACGAGAGGATGGACGGGTGGCAGAGGAGGGCGGCGATGATGTGGGCGTCCTGCGTGAGTAGGAGACCGACCGTCAGGATCGTCTTGCACTCGTGTCGCGACGAGGAAGGCAAGAGAAGAAAGAGGGAGTGCGCACCTCGATGGCCTGGCCGGCGCCGGCTCCGCAATGCGGCGTCGTCGCGTGCGCAGCGTCGCCGATGAGCAGGACCCGGTCGTCCGACACTCGAGAAAGTTGCGGGATGCTGAAGATGCCCCAGATCTGCGAGAGGCGAGCGTGCGTCAGGCTCGTGCGCGGGAAAGAGAGGAGGAGGAGGAGGAGGACGACGAGGGGACGCACAGACGGGTTGTCGATGGCCTGCAGGGGGACGCTCGTCAGTCAGGCTCGTGGCAGAGAGAGAGAGAGAGAGGGAATGAGAGAGAGGAGACGCACTCGCAGGAGCTTCTTGAGCTGTTCGCTGAAGCCGGCAAAGTCGTCGAGCATTTCGTCCTTGGGCCTCGGCTCGCTCCACGGGCCCGTGTGGCCGCCAAGCTTGACGTGCTGCTCGTCCCGCACAAAGCCGACGAGGTTGACGAGCGTGCCGCCTCGGACGGGGAACGCTGCGGGCGGTGAGGAGGGTACGACGAGGTGAGTCAGGCTCGAGGGCGACTCGGACGGACCGGCCGGCTTCGACTCGAGAAGTCGGCTTGGCCCAGCCGGTCGCTGGACAAAAAGACGAGGCGAGAGAGAGAGAGAGGGACGCACTGAGGATGTGCATCCCGAGCCCGACGTGCATGCGGTTTGTCGGCGCCTCGGCGTCCTCCTCGAACACCTTGTCGTAATCGGCCCTCGGGATCAATCCCCTCCACGCGACCCACTCGGCGTACCGCGCCTCGTGCAGCTCGGCGTCGAGCCCGAGTCGCTCGTACAGGCGCGCGCGCACGGGCGACTTGATGCCGTCGCTCGCGAGGACGACGTCGACCTCGAGCGGGGCGAGCGACGGGTCCGAGAAGACGAGCTCGACGCCGGTCGGCGTGTGGCGGTACGACACGACGCGGTGGTGGAAGCGGGCGATGTCGGGCGGGAGCTTGTGGGCGAGTTGCTCGAGGAGGTCGGCGCTGCGAGCGGGGCGAGGACGCGCGTCGGGCAAGAGTCAGAGCTCGTCTCGCTCACGCCCGCCGCAGTTAGAGAAGGACGCTGTGCGCACCGGTGAACGTTTCCTCGCCCGCCGTTCTCGCCGCGAACCTGTTACCGAGGGAACCGGCGGGTGAGCTCTGCTCCCCTCCCTCGACCCGCCAAAGAAGGAGCAGGGAAACGGTCGACGCACATGTGCAAACACCTTGCCCTCGTCCTCGCCGCGCTGCCCGACCCTGAACTGGAACCACAGCTCGCCGTCGCTGAGCGCGCCGGCCGTCTCACCCGCAACGGCGTCGAGCTCCGGCCCGAGCCCAATCACGCGCAGGACGCGCTGCGCGTTGGGGCCGAGCGAGACGCCTGCGCCAATCTCGGCAAAGCGCGCCGATTGCTCGAGGAGGGTGAGCGTGAGGGGGAGGTGGGCGCCCGAGGCGGAAGCGAGGGCGAGACGCTGCTGGAGGGCGAGGGCGGTCACGAGGCCGGCGATGCCGCCACCGACGATGGCGACGCGCAGAGGCGGGACAGGTGCATCGCTGTCGGGCTGCATGCTGCACGGCGGGCGGTCGGCGAGGGAAAGAGGAGGGGAGGACGAGGTCGGCCGCATGTGGGGCTGCCGACGGCCGTGGACCGCGGCTCGACGACAGACGACGACGGAACACGACAAGGACACGCGCACTCGCCGTGTCGCTCCTGGAGCAAGACCGTGGATCTGCGCCGCCGCCATCGCCGCCGCCGTCGCCGCCGACAGGGAGAACAAGCTCGTCAATGCACCTCGCGCGGACCCGCACTACTCACTCAGTCCGCCAGCTGCCAGCTCATCGTGTCGCCGCCCCGCTCATCTCCCGTCCCATCGGCGTCGGCGGCTCGAGGCGGCGGCGGGGTTGGCGAGGTCGGGCCGGCGTCAAAGTCGAGCGGCGGCGAGTCGGGGCGCGAGGGCGGGTCCTGTTAGGCGCGCACGGGCTGTCAGTGACTGCTCGATGAGCGACGACGGGCGAGAAGAGAGAGAGAGAGAGGGAGGGAGAGAGAGGGACGCACATCGTCGAGGAGCATGTCGTCGTCGTCGGCGCTCGCGAGGCGGGCCCTGCCTCGCTTCGCTCCCCTCACGCGCTCGCCCCGGCCGCCGCCCTTCTTGCCCCTGCCGCTCGATGCCCTCCTGCCCCTCGAGCCACCGGCGCCGACGCGCTCCTCGCTCTGCTCGACCGACGACGGCGGCGGCGGCGCCCACGGGTCGGGCGCGACAGCCCTCGTCGCGAGGAGGAGCAGCGCCGCCTCGAGGGCGGCGACGGGCTCGATGGCGGGTGCGGCGGGTGCGAGAGGCGGCGAGGGCGGGGGAGAGAGGAGGGCGGGGGAGATGAGGGAGGGGGAGGGCGAGTCGGCGGTGAGGGAGGGGGTCGAGGGAAAGCGAGCGGGGTAGGCGGTCGACAGGTGCTGGTTCAGTCTCTGCCGGGGCGAAGGTGTCAGGCCGAGAATGCCGATAGTGCGAGAGGAGGAGAGAGGCAGACGTACCCTCATCAGGGCCGCCGCTTCGTCCTCCACCTCGCCTGCCTCGCCCGCCTGCAGCTCGCCGCCGCCCTCGAGCCCAAGGATGCGCTTGAGCGAGCCCGCGATCGAGTGCTGCGCCGCCAGGTCGCCCGAGACCCTCTGCGGCCCCGCTCGGCGCCTCGTCAGTCCCGCCTCGTCCCACCTTCGTCTCCTCGCCGCGCGCGCAGAGAGAGAGAGAGGAAGGGGGGCGCACCTCGATCCACCTCGCGTTGAAGCACAGCGGGAACGCGGCGACGAGCTTCTTGGCCCACCGCGTCAGGGCGACCTCGACGAGACCCGCGAGGGCGAAATGCAGCGGCGCGCCGCTCGCGTCGAGGAGCTGCGCCGCGAGCGTGATGCCGCCCGGCGGGTGCTGGCGGTGGGGCTGTGAGGCTGAGGGAGGCGGTGTGTCGGGACGAGCGAGGCGCGCCTTCTTGCGCGGGCGGGCTGCTGACGAGCGAAAGTCGAGCGAGAGGTCGAGCGACGCGAGGTGGGACGGTGATGGGCCGTCCGGGGCGGGCTGGCCCTCGCGGCGGTGCTCGGAGCCGATGGCGCCCTCGAGCGAGAGTGTGGCGGCGCGGGCCGAGCGGGAAAAGGCGTGCAGCGCGACTGGGCAGGGTGCGGGAGCTGGTGAGCTGGGCTGTGCCGCAGGGCAGGGCGACGAGCTGTGGAGGGGAGCGAGCGAACTCGAGATGCCCTCGGGCGTCGAGCGCGCTGAACCGACTTGGTCGACTGCGATTGACGACTTGTTCTGCGCGTGTGCGTGTGCGAGAGTGAGCGACGGGGTGGGGGAGAGTGGGAGGGAGGGGCGCACCTTGTCGAGCCAGTCGCGGACCTCGGCGATGACGGCGCTCGCAGCGAGCTGTTGCGGGTCGAGCAGTGCGCCGTCTGCCGTCACGCGTACGCCGAGTGCGGGCGTGGTCGAGTCGAGGAGCGAGTCGAGAGATGAAGGCGTAGGAGACGAGGCCGACAGCGAGAGCGACAGCTGCGCGGGTTGCGGGGCCTTGACCGTGGTCGCGTAGGTCCACTGAGCAGCCATGGCAGCAGGTAGCTGGTGCTCCTGGCAGCGTGTGCGAAGAGCGAGGTGGAAGACAACCGCTCCCCGTCGTGTTCCCCCGGGTTGTCGACCCACGCTCTCGCCCACTCGGCTCAAGCTAGACCGACATGGCTGCAGCTGAACACGGCTCGCCCGACACTGCCGACTCGCTCAAGCGCAAGGCAGACCAGCTCGACGCCATCGACTTTGAGCGTCCGTCCTCGTCTCATCTCCCCTCTCTTGTTCCGCCATCCGACCACCCACCCTGACCCTGTGCCCTCGCGCAACAGCTCCCAAGAACGGCCAGGTCGAGGTCGGCGCAGTCGACGGCGCCGCACAAGGTGACGACGACTCGGACGACGATGTCGGGCCCATGCCCCTCCCCGCCGCCGAGGCAGAGGTCGCGGCCAAGAAGCGCAAGGGTGCGCCCCGCCTCTCTCGTTCGTATGGAGAGCGTGCAGGACACGAGACTGACTCCCCCTCCTCGCAGTCCTCAAGCACGAGAAGCTGTACCTCGACCACCTCCCGGCCTCGGACCGCTACTACAAGTCGTTCATGCACCGCGACACGCTCGCCCACGTCGCCGTCACCAAGTGCGCCCCCTCCTCTCTCTCTCTGTCCTGTCCGCGAACCCACCCGGCTGACCCCGCCCCCGCGCCCACCTTGCGCACCGCAGGACCAACTTTGTCCTGACGGCCTCGATCGACGGCGTCCTCAAGTTCTGGAAGAAGCAGGCCGACGGCATCGAGTTTGTCAAGCTGTACCGCACCCACCTCGCGCCCATCGTCAGCGTCGGCGTGTCGGACGACGGCAAGAGCTGCGCGAGCCTCGGCGCCGACTCGGGCGGCAAGACGGCTGAGGGGCTCGACGTCAAGGGCAGCGCGAAGGTGTTTGACGTCGAGAATTTTGGTGCGTCGCCCGGGTCGTCTCGTTCTACTCGTCGAGCCGGACGACTGACCTGGTTGCGCGAGGAGCGCCAACACACAGACATGATCAACATCCTCAAGCTGCCGTACGCGCCGCGCACGTGCGCGTGGGTCCACGGCCGCAACGACGGGCGCACGCTCCTCGCCGTGTCCGACTTTGACTCGTCGGCGATCCGCATCTACGACGGCCGCGGCGACGGCAAGCCGCTGCACACCCTGTCGTCGCTCCACCGCGAGAGCGTCCACCTCATGGCCGTGCGTCCCCCCTCTCTCTCTCTCTGTCTCTCTCTGCCTCTCGTCGCACGAGCTCACTCTCGCCCCCACTCGCCGCCCCACAGTACAACGCGCTGTACGACACGGTCATCTCGGTCGACGTCGGCGGCATGGTCGAGTACTGGGAGCCGACCGAGCCGTTCGAGAAGCCCGAGCGCGTCGCGTGGACCAACAAGGCCCAGACGAGCCTGTACGAGTTCAAGAAGGTGCGCCCTGTCTCTCTCGTCTCTCTCTCGGCGAGCGTCCGGCGTCGGGGCAGGAGGAGCGGGGCCGGGTCGGGAGATGTACTGACGCTCTCGCTTGCCCCGCAGACCAAGTCGACGCCGGTCGCGCTCACCCTGTCGCCGACCTACGACTCGTTCGCGATCCTGTCTCTGCCCGACCTGCGCCTCACGACCTTTACGTTCCTCACGGCCAAGCTCCACCGCGCGTACGACGAGTCGCTCCAGGCGGTGCAGGAGATGCAGCAGGCGGGCACGGCCGGCGTCGCGCTCGACTCGATGGAGTTTGGGCGCAGGCTCGCCGTCGAGCGCGAGTTGGAGAAGGGGGCGCTCGAGAGTGTCAGGGAGGGGAGGGCGGGCAGCACGGCGAGCGTCGGGCAGCCGGTGTGGGACGAGGGCGGCAAGTTTGTCCTGTACCCGACCATGCTCGGCATCAAGGGTGCGCCCTCTTTCTCTCTCCTTCATGCCTCTCTCGTCGTCTCGAGCCCTGACCTGACCGTCGTGCGCGCCCCGCAGTCGTCAACACGGTGACGAACAAGGTGGCGCGGATACTCGGCAAGGACGAGACGGTGCGGTTCATCAACATTGCGCTGTACCAGGGCCTGCCGATCAAGAAGGGCGTCACGACCATCGCCATGGCCACGTCCGAGAACCCGCTCCTCGCCCCAAAGGACGAGCGCGACCCGACCTTGTTCTGCACGGCGTGGAAGCGCCCGAGGTTCTACCTCTTTACCCGCTCCGAGCCCGAGTGCGTCCTACCTCTTTCTCTTTTTCCCTGCGTCGAGTCGTCGAAGGGAGGAGCGAGCGGCTCACTCGCCCTTGCGCCCCCGCAGAGACAAGGCCGGCGAGCGCGACGTGTACAACGAGAAGCCGACGCGCGACGAGATGACGGTCGCCGCACCCGCCGCCACCTCGGCCGCGTCGCTCGCGAGGCGCGCCGTCATGCACACGACGCTCGGCGACATCAAGCTCGAGCTGTTCCCGGACCAGGTCCCCAAGACGGTCGAGAACTTTGTCGGGCTCGCGAAAAAGCACTACTACGACGACGTCATCTTCCACCGTGTCATTCCCAAATTCGTGCGTCGAGGCCCGCTCTCTCTTGTGTGCGCGACGGGCGGCGAGCGGTTCGTCGAACCCGCCCGAGAACTGACCTTTCTCTCGACCTGCCCCTCTTGCGTGCTCGCGTCGGCCCCCGCAGATGATCCAGACGGGCGACCCTCTCGGCGACGGCACGGGCGGCGAGTCGCTGTGGGGCGGCACGTTCGAGGACGAGTTCCACCCCTTGCTCAAGCACGACCGGCCGTACACGCTCAGCATGGCCAACGCGGGCCCAAAGACCAACGGCTCGCAGTTCTTCCTCACGTGCGTGCCGTGCCCGTGGCTCGACAACAAGCACACGTGCGTCCCTGCCTCTCCCTCTCGCTCTCTGGGCGTCGGCGGCGGCCGTCTCGAGGTCGACCTGACCTTTCTTTCCTCCCCCTCTCGCCTCGCCCTCTCTCTCCCTGCATCCACAGCGTCTTTGGCCGAGCAACGGCCGGCTTTGACGTCATCCACAACATCGAGAACGCGCGGGCCGACAAGGGTGACAAGCCCCTGAAGGACATCTCGATCTCCAGCATCACGGTCGAGTAGAACACGAGGAGCTCTCTCTCTCTCTCGGTTGTAGATGAGTCACAGCCGGGTGTAACGATGAAGAGACACTCGAGTTACAGCCCAGAGAGAGTACGGGAGAGAGAGAGGAGCGAGATCTACTGCGAGAGGTCCGTGCGATTTTGGGAAGGCCGCGTCGAGGGAGGAGGGAGGATGGGAGAGAGGAATGAGAGGAACGGCAAAGATGGGACGAGAGGTACATGTGCGAGGACGACGAGAGAGTACGGCAGGTGCGGCGCAAAAGGCGAGGAGAGCGTCTACTTCCACAGCGCAAAGAGCCGGACCTCGACCGACCGTCGAGGCACCTCGGGCTTGCCGACGAGCTCTGGCAGGCGCTCCTCGTTGACGATCGAGCACGCGACGTGTCCGGTGTAGAGCGCCTCGCCGTTCTTGCCCATGTTGCTGTCGAAGCACAGGAGCATGATGGCCTCGTCCGGCTGCTGTTGCGAGAGGTACACCCACCGTTGACGCTCGCTGTGCGACACCGAGTAGGCGCTGCCGTAGCTGCCGGCCATGCGCATGACGTCTTCGTCGCTCATGGTCGAGTAGTCGCTCACGGCGAGCGGATTGTTGGTGACGGGCCCGCGCACGGGCCGCCACAGGTTGCAGATGGCGGCGCGCGAGTAGCGCTCGAACACGTCGTCGCCGGCTGCGCGCTTGATGATCGTGCGGGCGTACTCGTCGTCCTGGTCGACGTGCGCGCTGCCGGCGACGGCCTTGATGCTGCTCGTCGGGACCTGACCCGCCTCGGTCTTGAGCTGCATCTTGCCCTCGACGTCTTGCTGGCCCTCGCCGGCGTCGCGAATGACGACGTTCCTGTGGGCGAGAGACGTGAGCCAAGGGCCTCGTACGAGTGGCCGAGGACGGCCGGCGAGAGAGGGAGACGCACCACGCAATGACCTCGTCGGCGCCGAGAAGGTCCTTGTACAGCTGGCGGCACTCGTCCTTGTACCGCTCGGTCTCGTCCTCGGTCTCGAGACCACCATCGCGAACGTGGGCGCTCTGGTGCTTGACGTAGGCGAACCTGGTGGAGCCGAGGGTCAGTGCGGGTCGACTTGGGGAGAGAGCTCGAGTGCACGGACCCAGTCTCTTCGAGCTGCTCGAGCGCAGGCTTGAGGCCCGCATCGAACTCTTGCCGCAGGTCCCAGATCGGGACGGTCGTTTTGCGAGTCGGGACCGGGTCGGCGGCGTCGAAGCGGGCGAGGTAGTGTTGCTGCTGCTCGACCGAGAGCTCGTGCTTTGGCACGCCAAAGTTGATGACGGCACGCAAAGGGGTCGTGATGGCGGGCATGGCGCGTCCGCTGGTGCTGCTGGAGGTGGACGGCGGGCGAGGCGAGAGCGACGGGAGCTGGACGTCGAGGTCGAGATAGGCGCGATTGTGGTTTCGGGCGAGCGGCGCGGGCAAGCTTGAGCGCAGCGGCCGGGAGTCGCGCAGCGGACTTGCGCGGACAGGTGCTGAGGATACCGCCGGTCGTGCTCGTGGCAGCGAGGGCGACGAGGGGCGATAAGCGCCGTCGGCTCGAGCTGGGAGATGAGCCGAGGAGGCGGCGGCGGGGCGAGCGACGGGCACAGCTGGACGGACTGGAGCGGATCGCGAGGAGCCCAGGGCAGACTGCAGGCGCGCAAACCATGCAGCGAGATCGCGTGGAGACGAGGCGGGGCAAGCTCCGCCGCCGGCGTTCTCCTGCTCCTTGGCAGCGCCAAAAACCTCGTGCTCGCCCCTTCGACCGGCGGTGGCTCTGCGCTGTGCCTTACAGGGGCTCCGCTTGCTCCTGCGCTCCAGCTCGCGGGCTCACGGCCGCGCAATCTTGCGCGCCGGCCGCTCGTCGAATCTGCCGTCCGCGCTCGTCCGGCTCCCTGCTCCCGCTCTTCGCTCCTCGACAATCGCTCAGCCGATACTGTACTCTCGCACGCCACGACCTGTCGCGGTACAAGCCGGCATGTCGAGCATCATCAAGCGCCTCGAGATCCCCGCCGAGCAGGGCGGCTCTCGCATCCTCGACTCGCCCGACCTGCGCTCGACGCCGCTCGACAAGCGCACCTGGAACAAGCGGTTCTTCAGCCTGTTCTGGCTGGCCGCCGTCACCAACGTGTGAGTCCTCGAGCGTTCCTGAACTCCTGGACGTCGTTGACCTCCTCGTCGTCCAGGTCCAACTGGTCCGCAGCAAGCTCCTTCCTGGCCCTCGGCGTCACGCCGTTCGAGGGCTTAGGCTGCAGCTGCGCCGGCTTCGCTCTAGTGTCGCTCTGGATGATCGCCTGCGGTCGTCCCGGCGCCAAGTGGGCCGTGCCCTTCCCTATCTGCTGCCGCTCGTCCTTCGGCGTCTTTGGGGCGGCCTGGCCGGCGCTGAACCGCGCGTTTATGAGTATGGTCTGGCAATCGATAAAGTAGGCGGTCGTCCTCGCCGCTCCCACCAAGATCTCGCGACTGACCCTCGACCTTCGCAGCGCCGTTTCGGGCGCTCAGGCCCTCTACATCACGCTCCACGCCGTCTTCCCGTCCTTCTCGCGCATCCCGAAGAACACGATGGGCCCGAACTCGGCCCTCACCTCGGTGCGCCCCTTGATCCACTTCCTCGCCTCCCCGTTCCCGGCTCGTCTCGACTTTCTGACCCTCCTTCTCGCCCTCTTGCAGGCGCAGATGATCTGCTTCTTCCTTTTCCTCGGCCTCAACGCGTCGATGCTCACGCTCGGCGTGCACAAGTGGCACCGGATCGTCTACATCAAGCTCGTCGTGTTCGCCATCAGCACGGCCGGCATGCTCGCCCTCGTCATCACCAAGGCCGGCGGCGGCGTCGGTACCGTCCTGACAGCGCCGTCCAAGGTCCATGGGTCCGAGCACGCCTGGCTCCTCGTCCGGATGATCCTCACCTCGGCGGCATCGTGCTCGACGTTCGCCTCGAACGCCTCGGACTGGCAGCGCAACTCGACCCGACCCAACGACCCGATCCTCGGCCAGCTCCTCGGCTTTCCTCTCAGCAACCTGTTCGTCAACGCCATGGGTCTCATTTCTGTGAGTCGGCCTCGCGATCGCTTCTTCCTCAGGCTCGACACTCGGTCCTCCTTTTGCCCGACCGAGAGCTGACCCCTCGTCCTTCCCCTGCAGGCAAGCTGCTCAGAGGTCATCTATGGCGAGGTTATCTGGCTCCCGACGGCGTTCCTCGCTCGCCTGCTCGAGGACAACTACGACGCCAAGCACCGTGCGGCGGCGTTTTTTATCAGCACCGGCTTCTTGTACAGCCTCCTCTTCTCCTGCCTCGTCGAGAACATCTATCGTGCGTCCAGTTCCTCCTCTTTGCGACGCACGGGCCTGTACTGACAGCTCCTGACCTGCAGCCTGCGGCAACGACTTGGCCGCCCTCTTGCCGCGCTTCATCTCGGTCAAGCGTGGCTTCTACATCTGCATCGTGCGCCTCTCTCTCCCTCTCTTTGTGTGTGTTGGGTCGCGAACCGGGACAAGCGACTGACTCCCTCGCGTCGTCGCAGGCCGCTTCCTGCCTTCTCAACCCGTGGTACCTCCTCGGCAGCGCCTCGATGTTCATCACCGTCCTGTCGAGTTACCAGATCTTCCTCTTCTCGATCTGCGGCATCCTCATCACCGACTACTTCCTCGTCGCAAAGGTGCGCCCTCGGTCCGCGTTCTCTCGCCTGAAGCCGCCCGACCTTTACTGACCCTCTTGCTTCTCGCCGCCCTCTTTCCTCGTCGCCCTTCTCTCCCTATGCCTGCTCCTCCCACCCCTTCTTCTCGCAGGGCTTCTTCATCTACGAAGACCTCTACACTCGCCGCAAGGACGGCGCCTACTGTGCGTCGAGCGGCTCTTCTTTTCTCGCGCCTGTTCTCGGACTACTATTCTGACTACGTTCGTCGCCGTCGACACAGGGTACTCATGTGGCTGCAACTGGCGGGCCTTTGTCGCCTACTTCGTCGGCGGTGCGTCAAAATTCCTCGTGCGAACGAGCTCGAGCGCCTCAGGGACTGACTGCGACCTCGTACGCAGTCGGAGTCAATTTTGCCGGCTTCCTCCAGAACCTCGGAGTGTTCTCGAACCTGCGCCTCGCCCACAGCTACTACTTTGCCATCTTTACGTCGACTTTTGGCGCCGGCGCGACCTACTACGTCCTCACGCGGCTGTGCCCGCAACCGAACGCGCGCGACACGTGGTCCGAGCCCAAGGGCGTCTGGGTCCCGCCCGAGTGCCAGATGGGCGCCGTCCAGGTCGACGGCGAGGATGCCGTCAGCGAGGACAAGGAGAAGGAGGACGGGTCGGCGGACGTCGTCGAGGTGCCGCGGTACGAGCTGCGGGGCTGAGAGTTGGGGACCGGGTGCGAGACGGCGTTCTATACAATATTGGCTGTTCGGGACTGCAATGACTGTGTCTGTGACACCTTTGCGATCCCTCGAGAGTTGCGCGAGTTGACCTTCCCAAATCGACCTTGACGCTCGAGCGGCGCTCGAGGTCGGTCTGCTCGTAAGCGCTTTGCGAACAGGGGCACTGCTCACGAGCTCTTTGTCCGAGCGAGAGACAGAGAGGCGCTCCTCGCCCGACGGGAAACGCTCGTCAAGCCGCGCTGGCTCGTCTCTCGGCGCACAGACCCTCACTTTCGGATCGTCTCGTCGACCTCGCTCGCGCATCCCGATCTCTAGCTTTTCGCAGGGGATCGAGCGGCAGCATGCTTGGCTTGAGGCTCATGTCGGCCGGGAGCTGCGCTCAGCTTGCAAGGCGAGAAACTCGCATTTTGGAAACGCTCTTTGGCGAGCCAGCGATGGCGGCTTCGACCTCTCTCTTTTCTCACGAGACGAGGCTGTCGGGTCAAGCGCTTTTTGACCTTGAGACGCACGGTGAGCAGGGAGGTGCCGGCGAAGCTCGCGCGCTGGCAAAGAGACGCTGACGCCGCTCGACCTCGCGAGCTGCCAGTCGAACTTGTCGCAGCGATCTCGGCCACCTCGCGCCCGTCTACACTCTCCGACGGGAGAGCTTGCCAGCTGTGACAAGGTGCGAGGTTGGCTGCGAGCGAGAGCGTGCCTCGCCGGCCGTCCGTTGCGAACCCGGTTTGTGACGGCGAGCGCTCGAAGCACGAGCGGACCGACAGCGTCCTCTTGCTCGACTTCGGGAACAGCAGGAGTGACAGGCTCGACGTGCTTGAGCTGGTCTTGCAGCAAGAGGCGACGAGCAGCGCACGCTCGGCTCGAGTGAGGTCGCACCGGCGTGAGGCGCCGTGGCGAGCCAGCTCGCCAGCTCGCCAGCGAGGTCGCCGAGGCCGAGCTCGCTGAGCATGCCCGGTGCTCTGTGCGGCTTCTGAGCCTGCGAGGTCGCGCGCGCTCGACTTCGAGAGCGAGCAGCCGAGCAGCAAGAGTCGCCGCGAGCGGTCGAGAGGAAGTCGAAGAGCCGCTTCGACCGCTAGCGGTGCAGCGATGCGGCCGTCTGACGCCCCATAGCACAGGATGTACGCCGCGCGGGTCGGCTCGCCCCTCCACGCGGTTCGTGGAGCACGGAAGCCGTCCGGGCGAAGTAGAGCTCGAGGAGGAGGAGAGAGGCAGGCAGCGCTGCGCCCGTGCTCGGTTGAGCACAGGTAGATAGCCACGAGCTGAGAGAGACCGGCGAGCAAGTCAGAGAGCCTGCCGAGGCTGTGGGTGAAGAGCGAGCGACCCGGCCGGTTGGCGGGGAACGTCGAGGCGAGCTGATGAAGACGGACGACAAACTTGGCTCTCGCTCCGTCGCCTCATGCCCTGCTGCTCTTGAGGCTGCCCCTGCTGCCATGCCGCCACCTGAGCAGGCCCCTGCGCACCCGTTTGCGCCCGCCCCAGCACCACCCACCTCCGCACCCTCCGCCGCCTCGACCACCTTCCGGCCACTCGCCCGCACCCTCTCGGCAGCCTCGGCCTGGTCCAACGCCGACGTACCCGCATCCAGCGCGCACGACTTGCCCGAGGCGACCCGCCTCACCGTCCTCGAGCGCGCGCCGTCGCAGCCTCGGGTCGGATACGCCGGCGGTGCCGGGCTCAGGAGGGGCCACACGCGCAGAGGGCCGGTCGTTGTCGTCGGTGCGCAAGGGCGGATAGACGAGGACGCAGAGGCGCACGTCGTCGAGGAGGAGGTGGCGCTCGGCGAGGACGGCGAGACGGTCGAGGAGACGGAGGCGCGCGCGCAGGCCATGTACGCTCGCTTCACCAAGGGTCAAAAGCGGCGCGTCGTGGCCATCGTGGCCTACGCTGCTCTACTCGCACGTGCGTCTCGCTCTCCCTTTCTCTCAGCCAGACCGGCACTGACGCAGCTCGCCGCCGCAGCCTTCTCCTCTTCGTCGTTCCTTCCTTCCATTCCGCAGATCAGCGCCGACCTCGGCACCAGCGCCGCCATCATCAACGTGACGGTCGCGGTCTTTATCCTCTGCATCGGGCTGTTCCCTCTAGCATTCGCGCCGTACTCGGGCCTCTGTGCGTCGCCTCGTCCTCTTCTCGAGCTTCGTCGCACGAAGCGCTGACTCGCTCTCCCTCGCGCAGACGGCCGTCGCCCCATCTACCTCATCTCGCTGCCGGTCTTTGCCCTCGGCTGCCTCGGCACGGCACTGTCGCAGTCGCTCGGCGCCCTCATCGCGACCCGCATCCTGCAGGCGTTCGGCTCGTCGCCCGTCTTGAGCATCGGTGCCGGCACGATCGGCGACCTGTACCAGAAGGACGAGCGCGGTGCCGCCATGGGCCTCTTTTACGTGCGTCCCACTCTTGCCCTGACGTCGGCGCGACGAGTCCCTGACCCTTTCCTCGCACCCGCAGCTCGGCATCCTCGTCGGCCCAGCGACGGCGCCCGCCGTCGCCGGCATCCTCACCGAGTACGTCCGACCCGAGGGCACGGGCTGGCGCGCCATGCAGTGGCTCCTCATGGCCCTCGGGTTCAGCGCGTTCGCCCTCGTCTTCTTCTTCCTCCCCGAGACGGCGCACGTCAAGGGCGTCGACGTCGTGCGCCAAGAGCGACTGCAGCATCGAGCCGACGCGGCGGGCGTCGCTGTCGAGGCGCTCGAGCGCGAAGAGGAGGAGCGTCGAGAGGGCATGAGCTGGGCGAGGCGCAGGTGGGACAAGCTCGTGTGGATCTGGATCAATCCGCTCGGACCCGTCAAGCTCCTCGCCCACCCGACGATCCTCGCCATCTCGTTAAACTCGAGCTTCACCCTCATGTCGACCTACAGTGCGTCCTCGCTCCCCCTTCTCTTTCTCGTCGCGCCGCACTGACCCTCGGACTCGTCCCACACGCAGCCATCCTCGTCCCGCTCAGCTCCACCTTGGCGCCGCGGTACAACATCACCAACTCGGCGCTCCTGGGCTGCTTCTACCTCGCCCAGGGCGTCGGCAACGCCGTCGCGTCGAGGTTCACGGGCATGTACGCCGACTGGACCTTGCGGCGCTGGCTGCGTCTGCGCGGCGGGCACTACTACCCCGAGGACCGCCTGCGGGCGACCCTCATCGGCGGCGGCGTCATCCTCCCGCTGTCGGTCCTCGCGCTCGGCTGGGTCCTCGAGCGGGGAGCGGGGAAGGTCGGGCTCGCGTTCGCCGTGCTGCTTCTCTTTGTCGACGGGATTGGGCTCATGGTGCGCCTCCCCCCTCCTCTCCCTCTTCCTCGAGCTCTCGAGCGTCCTCTCGCGAGAAGGTCGCTGACGTCCCCCTCGTGCTCGCAGTGCGTGCTTACGCCGGCCAACACGTGCGCTGTCCCCCAGGCGCTCAGGCCTCTTCCCAGTCGAGCCGCTCCGCTGACTGTGCTGCAACCCTTTCTGCGCCTTCAGGTACATCACGGACGTCCTCGGGCCTCGCTCGGCCGAGGGCATCGCCGTCAACAAGTGCGTCCCACCTTCCCCTCCTCCTCTCCCTCGTCGATTTGCGCACGAGCCCTGACCCTCTTCTCCCTGCGGCCACCCTCGCAGCGCCTGCCGCTACATCCTTTCGGCCGCCGCATCGGCCTTTGTGCTCCCTATGATCGACGCCATCGGCATCGGCTGGACCAACACGTTCTCGGCGTTCGTCGTCTGGCTCGGGTGCGCGCTCGTGCTCGTCACGATCCGGTGGGGCGACTCGATGCGCGCGTGCGGGACGAAGTGGGAGGGGACGGTGCTTGCCGGCGGGGCCAAGGACCGTGCGCAGCGAAAGGGCGCAGACGTCGAGAAGGCCGAGAGGCAGGGGCAGTCGTCGTCGTCGGACGAGGAGGAGAAGGAGCTGTCGTCGACGCTCGCCGGTGAGCCGGACGGAGCGGGCGCAGCATCGGTGGAGCTGGGACGCCGAGACGGAAAGACGGGTCGGGATCCAGGATAGACTCGTAACGCAGCCTCGCTCATTCTCTCTCTCTCTCTCGTGCGCAAAGGAGAGTCGAGGTGCAAAAGCGTGCTGCAGCAATGTCTATCTCAAGCGTCTCGGATCGTCTAGCTGTGCCTCTTCCCTCTTCCGCCCTTGCGCGCCATCCTCCCGCCCGGCAGCGCGAAATGCTCGACGTCGCCCCGCAGCCTCGAGCCGATCGCGCCCTGGCCCTCGCGCAGGTCGTGCCGCCCGTTCGTGATCTGGGTCGTGAAGCTGCTCGCCTTGGCGCACCCTTGCGGCGACTCGGACACTGGCAACCCGGCGTAGAAGACTGCGAACGGTCCGAGAGCGTGTCAGTCGCGGACTCTTGCGACGCGGCAACGAGAGAGAGAGAGAGAGAGAAGGAGAGAGACAAAGAGGGAGACGCACCCTCGGCCTGCATGAGGACAATCTTGTCGACGATGCCGACGATGGCGCCGTCGAGGTCCTGGAGCCCGCCCGAGCCAACCATCTTTTGCAGCTCGTCGGGGAGCTCGACGTGCGCCTGCTCGTCGAGGAACGTCGTGACGCGGAGCGGGCTCGCGTCCATCTTGGCGACAAAGCGCCGCATGGCGGCATGGTGCGCCGGCGTGAGCGTCTTGGTCATGGTGCCGCTGTGGGCCGTCGCGCGCTCGAGCGCGGCGCCGTCCGTGCTGCGCGCCACCTCGAGCGGGTAGTCGGTCGCGAGGTAGACGGTCCCGAGCTCGGGGTGGTCGCGCGCGAGGGCCTCGAGCGCGCCGACGAGGGCGTCGCCGCACGGCGCGAGCGTCTCGACGGCGAGCGTCTCGGTGCGCCAGTGCACGGCGATGAAGGGCGAGAGCGACGACGCGATGCGCTCGCCGAGGGCGGTCCAGTGCGGCGAGTACGGGAAGTACGAGTAGGGCGCCGGGCGGGCAAAGTCGAACGGCGACAGGTTGGCGACGAGCGACGGGGTGAGGAACGGGTAGCGCAGGTGGACGTCGGCGACGAGGACGGACGGCGTCTTGGCGTGGCGGTCGGGGTCGTCGGGGGCCGGCTCTTGCTCGAGGAGGCGCTGGACGAGGTCTACGCCAAAGTCGGCTCGCGACGCCGCCGACTTGCCCTCGTTGTAGAACGTGAGCGGTTCGTGGTCGCCAAAGTCGAGGTTGCGCTCCGAGAGGCACATGTGCTCGAGCGGGTGCCCGGACTCGTCGTGCACGTCGACCGACCCGCGCACGAGGCTGACGATCTGGGCCGACGGCGCCGACCGCTGGCGGTCGGTCCACGCCCAAAAGTCGTCCGACGTGATGGACGGGAAGCCAAACTTGGCGAGCGTGTCCTCGGCGTAGTAGAGCGAGAACGGGCCGTCGAAACAGGTGCCGAACCGCGAGCGCTTGACGGTCGGGAGGACGAGCGTGCGGTTGAGGGCGAGCGACAGGAGGCCGAGCTGGTACAGGTGTTGCTGCGCCTTGGTCTCTTGCTCGCCCATCCAGCCGACGAGGAGGTAGCGCCTCGCCGTGTCCGGGTCGGTCGCCGACGTGACCTCGAGGTCGTGCGGCTCTGGCCGCCTCGCCGGCCTCGCGACAGGGCCCTTGTGCGGCCGCACTCGTGCGACGGGAGCTGCGCCGGGGGCATGTGGCGGTGGCGGCGCAGGGTAGTACTTGACGGGCTCGGGCGCGACGTGCTCGACCTTGCGAGCGGCCGGCTCGACGTTGCTGCGCCCGTACGTTGCCTGCTCGTCGCCACCCGCACCTGCGCCTCGCCGCCGCCAGCTCGCCGTCGACACCGATGGCCGCCTCGCAACGACGAGCACGACGAGCGCCATGCCGACGAGGACGAGGACCCGCCGCCTCGTCCAGAATCCGCTCGCGCACTTTGCGCTCACCGCGTCCGGTCCCCACGCGAGCGGCTGGATCGCCGCACGACGCTTGGACGGCGGCGACATGACGCGCGAGCTGCTCGGCGACTCGGGGATGATGCGGTACGAGGTGGACGACGCGGCGGTGCCATGAGGAGGGGTCGGCGGCGAGAGGAGGAGGGTGATCTTGGACGAGGTGCGCTTGTGCAGGTGGGCGTTTGTGCGCTGCACGACCGTCTTGCGCGGCGGCGTCGAGGCTGTGTGGCCCGCAGGCGAGGACGGTGAGCGAGACCGTCCGGGGGGAGATGAAGAGAGCTCGCTCGAGGGGAGCCTCGAACTGCGCAGGCGGGCTGTGGACGTACGAGGGCCGTCGCTCATGGTGTCCACGAGCTTGTGCAGCTGAGCAGGCTGCTGGTGCGGGTGCGTGAGAAGACCGAGGGGGACGAAGGCCGAAGTGCAGCTTCGCGCGCCTCGTCGCGTCGTCCGACTTTGGCGCAGCGCAACGACCGGCGACGACTGCGACGACGCGAGAGTGGACAGGAACGGCTCTAGGATGCAATGCAAATAACGAAGACAAAGGACAGCACGACAGACGAGGACCACCGACCGGACAAACCGAGAGAGAGAGAGAGAAAAAGACCGCGCTCGCTCGACCCTCGCCGCCCTCGAACGCAAACGACCACGGACAGCTGCCCCTCTCTCGCCTCCCAGCCCCACCCCCTCACAGCTCGACCCCTCCGAGTCGAGCCTAGTCGTCCTCGTCGTCGTCCAGGTCGCCCTCGCCGTCGTCGAGGAGCCGGATCGCAATGTCCTTGGGCAGGCGTACGCCGCTCGGCCGGCTCGACCAGAACCTGCGCGGTTGCGTACCGGTCAGAGCCAAGTCTCGACGACCTTGAGGCAGAGACGCAGAAGAGGCGAGGGAAGGGCGGGACGCACTCTTTGCACCAGCCAGGCGAGAGGTCGTCGAACGGCGTGAAGCACCGGCCGTCGAACGCCCACCCGGCGTACAGCGCCGTCGTCAGGTCGAACAGGCACCTGCGCACGAGAGGACGCGAGTCAGTGACGAGGCACGAAGAAGGGAGGGCGAGGGCGAAAGAGAGGAGAACGAGCGAGCTCACCATGCGCCACACTGGAACTTGGCGCTGCGCTGCAGCGTCGCCGCGTCGAGTTTGCCGCCCTTGGCGCACGATTGCGGCGCCTCGACCGAGTCGATCCAGGCGGTGAGGGCCGACGACGTCTCGCCGCAGCGCTCCTGCAGGTCCTTGCCGACGCCCGACCGGTTCGGCGCCTTGAGGGCGCTCTGCGCGGCGGCAAAGTCGGTCTCCTGCGGGCGACAAGGCGAGACGAGGGGGCGAGGACAAAGGCGAGAGAGGGTCAGGGACGTCAAGGGGAGGAGGAGGAAGAGAGGGAGAGAGAGCCGGACGCACCGAGTGGTTCTCGAGGAGGACGTTCTGCAGCGCAAAGTGGGCCGCTGGGTTGGGCATCGAGCGCGCCTTCTTGAGGTCGACCACCTCGGCCTTCTTGATCTCGCCAAGCATGCCGACGAGCGTCTTGCGCCAGTCAAACGTCGACTCGACGTTCTTGCGGCCGTTGGCGCCAAACTCGGCGCGCAGCTCGGGGTCCTGGATGAGGCGGTACAGCTCGTCGGCGTATAGGGGCGCGTCGACAGCGGCGTCGAGGACGTGGTCGACGAGGACGCCGGCGAGCTGCGCCTTGTCGACGACGTGGCCCGGCAGCTCGCCGAGCTGCTCGGGGAGCGCGCCCGCCCGCGCAGTGACGACGGGCAGGGCCATGGCCATGGCCTCGGCGACGGCGATCGAGATGCCCTCGCTCATCGACGGCAGGAGGAAGATGTCGGTCGCGGCGAGGTACGCCTGCGGGTGCTCGACCGTGCCGACGAGGCGCACAAAGTCGCCGACGTGGAACTCGGACACGCGCGCCTTGACCTCGTCCTTGAGAGGGCCGTCGCCGAGCATGACGACGAGGAAGTCGCCCTTTGTGAAGGTGCCGAGCCGGCGCAGGGCGTTGGCGATGTCGGGCACGAGCGTCGAACGCTTCTGCGGGTCGAGGCGGCCGACGACCGAGATGACGACCGTCGACTCGGGCACGTCGAGGAGGTCGCGCTTGGCGAGCGCTCGCGTCGTCGCGTTGGCCGGCGCAAAGTCGGCCACCTCGATGCCGAGCTTGACGACGCCGATCGCGTCCGGGTTGGTGTGGCCGCGCTGGATGAGCCAGTCGCGCAGGTACCACGAGCACGTGACGGTGCGCGACAGGAACCGCTGCGAGATGAGCGAGAACGTCGGGTACCCGCCCGATTTCCAGCCGTCGTACGCCTCGTTGTGGAGGTACTGCGCGAGGGAGGGGGGCCAAAGCGGCGGTCAGGGACGGTCGGGCCGACGATGACTACGAGAGGGACAGAGAGCGTGAGACGCACGTCGACAAACTTGACGTGCGGCATCTGCTCGGCGAGCGCGGGCAGCATCTCGTACACGAGCTGCGAGTTGCTCATGACGACGTCCTCGATGCCGCGCGAGTGGACGAGGTACTTGATGTAGCGCGGGATGTCGCTCGCGCGCAGGAACGACGGCAGGACGTGGACGTCGTGCGTGTACTGGAGGACCTGGGGCCGGAGCTCGACACCTTGCGGGCTGCGGTACAGGGTGCACACGATCGTGACGCGGTAACCCTGCTCGGCGAACAGCTGGATCTGGTGCAGCGCGCCGATGTCGGCCCCGCCGACGTACAGCCACGGGACGATGAACATGATCGACTTCTTGAACCGCGCGAGGTGCGTCTCGAACGGCGCGTCCCATACGATCGCCTCGAGCTGGCGCGACGGGCGCACAGGAGGGTCGGGGAACCGGCCCGGCTCGGCGAGCGCAGGGTGCTTGTCGTGGATGCGCTGCTTGAGCGACGAGAAGCCGTCGACGAACATATTGCCCCACCGCGACTGGCGGAACGCGGCCGGGTTGCCGCGGTACCAGTACAGCGGCTCGGGCACCGTGCCGCCCCAGTGGCCGTGCTGCGCGAGACGTCGAGCGTCAGTGACTGAGTGCGAGGGACAGAGTGGCAGAGAGAGAGACAAAGGCGGGACGGACCTCGGCGAGGCACATCCAGAAGTCCCAGTCCTCGCCGCCGACGGCAAAGTTGACGTCGTCGTACGCGCACCCCGAGTTGATGACGGCGCGAGTCGTGTAGATGGCGGCGTTCGGGACAAAGTTGCCCTGCAGAGGGAGCAAGGTGTGTCAGTACTTGTCGGCGCGGCATGCGAGGAGGACGAGGGACGCACGTTGAAGAAGTTGGCGGCGCCCGAGTGCAGGCCCATCGTGACCGTCTCGTTGTTGGCGTTGAACTTGATGACCTGGAACCCGCCGAGGTCCCACTCGGGGTTCGACTCGAGCATCCAGATCGTCTGCGAGCGGAAGAGGGAGACGAGGTCAGTGCGCGCGCGAGAGGACGGGATAGTCGACGAGGGGAGAACGGTCGGGACGCACCTTCTCGAGGGCCGTGAGCTCGTACAGGTCGTCGTCGTCGAGGCTGGCGAGGTACTTTGGCCGGCGCCCGGCCCTCAGCTTGTCGTCGCTCAGGATCCACCGCAGGGCGACGTTGCGGCTCGCCGACAGGCCCTTGGCGCCCGTGTTGGGCACGATGACGACGCGCGGGTCCCTCGCGATCTGGCGCAGCATGGCGAGCGAGTCCGGGTCGGTCGTGTGGTCGTCGACGATGACCCACTCGACGTTCTGCAGGCTCTGGCCGAGGACCGACGCCGCCGTCTCGAGCATGATGGCGCGCGGGTTCTGCGTTGCCGTGACGATGCTGATGACGGGTGCGGTGCGCTTGAGGAGCCCGCTCGAGACGGCCTTGGGCGACAGGAGGAACTGGTTGGGCGGCGGGCGGTGCGGCGACAGCGGGTGGTTGTGGAAGTGGATCTGCTCGTGCACGTGGTGGACGGGGAGCGGATCGGCGGACAGGGCGAACGGGGCGTCGAGGGCACGGTCGCTGCGCCGCCGCAGCGCCGTCGACGTGGTGCCCGGGCCGACGCCGACGGGGCGGTCCCAGGTCGAGGGCCAGATGCGCGCGAGGGCCGCCTTGGTGCCCTCGCCGTCGTCGTCGCGACTGGCCCACCAATGCCGCAGGACGAGCCCTTGCACGACGAGGAGGACGACGAGTGGCACGCTCAACTTGCGTCGGCGGCCCTTGTTGGCCGGCCGTCCTGCTGCGCCGCCGCCGCCGAGGAGGGCCGTCGTCGAGCGCGCGCCGGTCGCGATGGTGGTGCGCCTCGGGCGTGCGGGAAGGCTGATCATGGCGGTGCGGCGACAGCTAGTGGCGGGCCAAGGCGGGCGGGCAGCCTGGACAGGGCGGCGACGAGTTGAGCGACTCGGAGGCGAGGTGGGCGACGATGACGAGGGGCGATGGCGCGGCGGCGAGCACACGTGGCGAGTGCACCTGGGCTCGAACGGCGCGTAGATGCGTGCGCTGGACGGCCGAGAGCGAGGGTGGGGTGAGATGGAGGTCCGGTTCAAGGCGGCGGGACGACGACGATGAGAGCGACGCGGGGGCGGGAGGTGCGCTCGTCCGACGTCGCTGCGGCGTCGTGTGTGAGCTATTGCTGGCCATCCTGCTCGTGGCTAGGGCAGCGGTAGCACGCAAGCTCATCTGGCTCAACCCCTGCCCGGCGTTCCTCTCGCCTCCGCCAGACTTGGGCACCACGCGAGCCCCGCTTGATCCTCCTCGCAGTCTCACAATCCGCGCTCGTCGGAAGTCCGAGCGACTCGAACGGTCTGGACAGGTCGCACGTCAAGTGCTGAACTTGGCGGTCCGAGCGGCTCGCGTGCGAGGTCGGCGGTCGGCGGTTCTTGCTCTTCCTCTCCTGCTTGTCCGCTCGCATTTCCGGGCTTGCGCCGACGCAGTCATCTCGCAGCAACTCTCACGCAAGCTGCCGAGCAAAAACGACGCAGCCTGAGAGACGAGGCGCGCCGTCGCCGACGGTCGACAAGAGAGACGCGCTCTGCGCAAGACGGATTCCTCGACGAGCTCTTCTACGAAAGTTCTACAGCTTCTTCCACACGCGCCGACTCTGGATGATCCTGACGGCGAGCACGAGTGCCGACGCCGCGGTCGAGAGCGCGCCGGCGTACAGGACGGCGGCGAGGTACGCCTCGGGTCCTCGGGCGGCGCCGCCGCCGGCCTGCAAGAGGTACCCGGCGATGGGGCTGCCGAGGAAGTAGCCGACGGACCAGAAGGAGAGGACTGAGGGGGAGCGGCGAGGAGCGAGGGAGAAGGCGAGGGCGGGAGGGAGGAGAGGGCCGAGGGGAAAGAGTCAGTGACGGGGCTCGAGCCACCATAGGCGACGTCGAGGAAAGCGCTCGACGTACTCATGGAGAAGATGTCGGACAGTCGGGCCGAGCCAAAGACCGACGAGAGGACGCCCGGGATGAGCGAGAAAGTGCCGCCGCTGCGAGGACGACGAGCAGGTCAGTTTGGCGCTCGCTTGGCGAGAGAGCGAGAGAGAGAGTCGCGTCACACACGCGCAAACGCCGTTGACGACGATAAAGGCGATGCTGCAACCGGGAGGAGCAGGAGGGGAGAGGCGAGAGGAAGAGGTCAGTGCGGGCGGGGGAAGGGAGGAAAGGGAGAACGAGAGGGACGCACAGAGGACCGAGCGCGCTCGCAAACGGCCACAGGACGAAGGAGCTCAGTCCGTTGAAGAACAGGCAGATGACGAGCGAGTTGAGGCTGCCGAGGAACCGGTCGGCGCCCAGCCCGAACGCGATCCGGCCGGCGGCGCTCGACAGGTTGAAGCCCGCCAGGACCCAGCTTGCCGCCGTCTTGGAGAAGCCGGCGCTCGTCGCGTAGAGCGGCAAGAAGAACGGCGCTACGAACAATGGAAAAAGTGCAATGGAGGTGCCGACGAGGAGGAGGACGAAGTTGGCGTCGCGAAAGATGGCCCTGCGCGCGTACGAGCTCGTCAGTCCCTCGTGCTGTCGGAGACGGCTCCGTCGACGCTCCTCACGACGGACAGGCAGACGCACCAGTCGAACCGCTTGCCGCCACCGCGCAGAGGTTGCCGCTCGAGGCGACTCTTGAGCGCGAGCGACGCCGGCAGGTTGAGCCCGAGCATGATGAGGGCGAGGCTGCGGAACGTCCACCCGAGGCTGGTACGCTGCAAGAGGGCACTCGTCGTGATGCTGAGGACGGCGCCGCCGATGCCGGCGCCCGAGTAGACGATGCCCGTCGCGACGTTGCGTCGCGAGCTGAAGTACATGGACGGGAGCGTCGCCGCGCAGAAGAAGCAGCACGCCTCGCCGATGCCGAACACGAGACCTGTCTCGGCGAGGAGTAATGAGGGTCAGGTCGAGAGCCGACGGACCGGGCAGAGGAAGACGAGCGCACGCACCCTCGGTGATGAGAAGGCCGGGCACGCTGCGGGTACAGAAGCTCGCGAGGAGCGGGCCGAGTGCAGTACACGCCGTCCCTGCGACAGCAACCCAACGCTACAGGAGAGAGGACGTCAGTGTGTCGTCAAGTCGAGGCTCGAGGGAAAGAAGGAGGGGAAGGGAAGAAGGGGGCGCACCGGTCCGTATACGGCGATGAGCCGGCTGATCGGGATCGCGAGGATGGCCTGCATCGTCGCCTGGGTCGAGCCGACAAAGGCGAGGGTCGAGGCGGACGCGACGTCGGCCGTTACGAGCGCATCTTGAAAGACGCCCCCTGCGCGCGAACGACGAGGTCAGCTACCGTCTCGTGCGCAGTCTGCCTCGACCGCCTCGCGACATGTGGGGGACGTACAGCTGTAGATGCCTCCAACCGTGGTGAAGAACAGGGTAAAGCACGCTGCGACTTGCGACCACGCGAGGATGCCGCCGTCGGGGTAGGACGAGAAGGCTGCGGGCGCAATCGTCAGGTCGGGGGGCGTCTGGCGACAGGTCGCGAGAGCGGTGACGCACCTTCTTTGTGCGCCGGCGGTCCCTCGACTGGTGCTGCAGGCTCGTCGGCAAGCGGGTCGGCGAGCTTGTCGGTCGTTCGCGACGACGAGGCGGTGGTCGGCGTGCGCTCGAGCGGCTGCAGCTCGATGGAAGCCGACATGCAGCGCAGCGTGTGCGCACGAAAGCCGCACGAGCTGGTGCAGGCAGGGAGCGAGCGAGAGTCAAGCCGTCGTCGGCGAGCGCGGCGGAGGTGGGGCCGTCGCGCCTTTCTCGCCCTCGCTCGTTCGATCCAGCGCGTCTGACGAGCACGCGCTTGCACAGCTTCCGGGTGCCCTGCTCGAAGAGGCGCAGAGTGAGTTGCGAGTGGGCCAATCTTTTTTTCGCGGCGCCGACTCGCCGCCCCGCTCTGTTACGAGCTGCTATCACGAGACGAGTGGGGAGGCCTCGGAAGGGCAGGAAGAAAAGGGTCGGCAGGGCGGAGCTTTGCAGGCAAACGAGCCGCAGTCGCGCTCGACGCCCACCAAGTCAACTTTGGCTCGTCGTCGTCGGCAGCCTCCGCCGCTCCTCCTCCTCCCTCACCACCACACTCAGCTACCGCAAGCATGGCCTCCCTCGCTGCTGTCGGTGCCAAGCACGTCGCCAAGGGGTGAGCCGCTCGTCTCCCACCTCTTCCTCGCCGTCTCGAGCGCCACGCCACGGACGAGTCGGCCGGTTGGCGCACGTCGACCACCGCAGCTCGCGGTGCGCCTGTGGGCGGTCTAGAGCGTGCCGATGGCGTGCAGGAGCTCTCACCGAACGTCGCGCGCGACCTGGCGGCCCGTGTGGCCACCTCTCGTCCGAGGAGCATCCTCGCCCCGTTCTCAATAAGATCACGCGCTCACCTCGCCCTTGCCTCCCCTCCCTCTCTCCTTGCGCGCCGCATCTCCCCTTTGCGCAGTGTCGGGCGCTTCACCGAGATGGTCATGACCGAGGGCAAGGGCTCGTACCTCAAGACCGAGTGCGGCCGCACCATCCTCGACTTTACCTGCGGCAGTGCGTCCACCCTCTCTCTTTGTGCGGGTCGGGCCATCCTGATCGTGAGCTGACAATGTCCCGCCCCTGTAGTCGGCGTGACCAACCTCGGCCACTGCCACCCGGGCGTCACCAAGCAGGCGCAGGAGCAGGTCGGCACCCTCACCCACGGCCAGGTGCGTCCCACCCCTTCTCGTTCCGCGCGCCGCAAGCTCTCGCACATAGTCCAGAGAGCAACTGCTCACCGTCTGCTCCCGCCGCCACAGATCAACCTCGGCTACAACAAGCCGCAGATCGAGCTCATCCAGAAGCTCCTCCCCGTCATGCCGCACAAGAGCCTCGACTCGTTCTTCTTCTGGAACAGCGGCGCCGAGGCCGTTGAGGCATCGATCAAGCTCGCGCGCCACGCGACGGGCAAGCAGAACATCATCGTCGTCCAGGGCTCGTACCATGGCCGGACGTTCGGCACGATGGCGCTCACCAAGAGCAAGACGATCTACGGCGCCGGCTACGCTCCGCTCATGGTGCGTCGAGCGACTTCTCTTGAGCCCGTCGAGGACGAGCCCGATGAGGCGGACCGGAACAGGAGCACTGACCTCCTCCCTCTCCTCCCGCAGCCCGGCGTCTTCACCACGCCCTACCCGTACTGGCACCAGCTCGGCCTCCCGCACACCACCGCCAACGAGGACCTCGTCGAGAACGCCCTCTACCGCGTGCGTCCTGCCTATCCCCCTGTTCGTCGAGCCAGAGTCGAGCGAGGCACTCACTCGTCCTTCTCGCCCTCCCGCAGCTCGAGCTCCTCCTCAAGCAGGAGACTGCACCGCGCGACACGGCCGCGCTCATCATCGAGCCTGTTCTCGGCGAGGGCGGCTACATTCCGGCGCCCAAGGGCTACCTCGAGGGCCTGCGCCGCATCTGCGACGAGCACGGCATCCTCCTCATCATCGACGAGGTCCAGACCGGGTTCGGCCGCACGGGCAAGTACTTGTGCGTCTTGATGCTCCCTCCCTCTCCGTTCTTTCGAAGCCGTGGCTCTGCGCCGCTCGGCGTTTCCGTCGCCAACATCGACTGACGCCCTCGCGCCCCTCGCCCGCAGCGCCATCGAGCACTGGCCCGAGGTCCGCCCCGACATCATGGTCATCGCCAAGGGCATCGCCAACGGCTTCCCGCTGTCAGGCATCGTGTCGCGCAAGGAGCTCATGGACAAGCAGCCGGTGCGTCGCCCACGAGCCTCTTGTCGAGCGGTCCCCCCTGCCCGACTGCCGTTCCGGGCCTCGTAGTGCACGTACTGACACGCTCCCTCGTCCACAGGCCGGCTCCCAGGGCGGCACGTACGCCGCCAACGCCGTCAGCTGCGCCGCTGCGTGCGCCGTCCAGGACGCGTTCAGGACCGAGGGCGTCTTTGAGAACATCGACGCGCGCTCGCACGAGATCTTTGGCCTGTTCAACGACCTCAAGGCCGACCCGGTCATTGGCGACACGATCGCCGAGGTTCGCGGGCTCGGACTGAGTGCGTCCAGCTTTCCCTCGTCGCGCGAGCGGGTCGATCCTGCGGCAGTCGCGTTCGGATCGACTCGCTCCTTGCGACGCTCGAAGTTGCTCGTCACGGCGAGCGCGATACTGACTCTCGTTGGTCACTCTCCCTCGCAGTGGTCGGCGTCGAGTTCAAGTCGCCGACGGACCGGTACACGCCCGCGCAGGGCAAGGTGCCCGCCAACATGGCGAGCCGGGTCCAGAACAAGTGCCTCGAGAAGGACCTCCTCGTCCTCACGACGAGCGTGTACCAGACGATCCGGTGCGTCCCGCTCTCTCTCTCTCTTTCTGTCGCGCTCTCATCCTGTACGGCGTACTGACCTTGCCGTCTCGCCCGCCTCCTCCCCCCCCCTCGCCGACCTCTCCCGACCACAGCTTCATCCCGCCCCTCAACATCTCGAAGGAGGACATGGCCAAGGGCTGCGACATCATCCGCAACGCCATCACCGAGGTCGTCAAGGAGGGCTGAGCGCAGCCTCTCGCGCCGTCGTCGACATAGAGCTTCGGGAGGAATTCGGGGGAAGGAGCCGTCGCGCACATAGGTTCTCGCAATTGCATCTGTACTCTGGGCCCGTCCTTGAGCGCCGTCGAGAGCAACCGAGAGCGCGAGCGTGCGGAATTTGTGAGACCCGAGGTGGAGCTGCGACGACGAGCTCCCCTCCTCCTCCCTCAACGCGCACTCAGCTACACAGCAGCACCCGCACCCTACTCGCTGCTCCTCGTCCACCATGCTCCGCACTCTCGCCCGCACCGTCCCCCGCCGCGTCGCCTCGCAGGTTCACCCTCGCCTCCTCTCGACCGTCTCGCCCATCTACACGACGACGTCGACTGCGACCGGATCGAGGGCTGCGGGCACGATCAAGACCGAGTCTGGGCTCGAGCTCAAGATGGACATGCCCAAGGAGGTGCGCTCACCTCTCCTCCTCCTCCTCCTTCTCCTCTCCCAGGACGGCGCACTGACGGCTTGCTCCTTCAGCTCGGCGGCAAGGGCGCGCAGCACAACCCCGAAGAACTTTGGGGCGCCGCGTACGCGACGTGCTACCTCTCGGCGATGGGTGCGACGCACGGCAACCTCAACAAGGGCGCCAAGCCGCTCCCCAAGTCGACCAAGGTCGACGCCGTCGTGAGCATCGGCAAGGACGCCGACGACAAGGTCGCTGTGCGTGCTGCTCTCTCGTCTCACGACGTGTGACGCCTCGAGCGCGAGTCGCTGACCACTTTCCTCGTGTCCCTCCCCTTCCCCTCTCGTCTTCTCGCAGGGCTTCCTCCTCGCCGTCGAGCTCAACATCCACGCCGCGCCCCTCAAGGAGGTCGGCCTCAATGACGAGCAGATCCAGAAGCTCGTCGAGGAGGCGCACAAGATGTGCCCCTACTCGCGCGCTGTCGAGGGCAACGTCGCCGTCAAGCTGACCGTCGTCTGAAGGACGACGGCGGGCACGACGGCGAAGAGGGAGACTGGCGCATGAAAACAAAGCAGTGCACTTTGGTCGGGTAGGCGACGGCGAGACCGCGGCACAACTCGCGCGACGGACGAGCACCGCCTCTCGTCCTCGAGGCGTTTGTGCTCGCCCCGCTGTTTTCCGCTTCTCGTCCCGGCTTTTTGCGCTCCTTTTCATCGAGTGAGGCTCTGCTTGACTCTCGCTTTCTTGCCTGGTCTCCTCTGCCTCCCTCGCACGTCGTCCTCGCCGGCGACCGACCTCCTCGAGCCGATGGCGCTTTCCGCCTACGAGCCTGGTCGTCGCTCCGTCTTCTCGCGCTGCGTCAAGGCCTTTCGCGACCCTCTACGGGCGATGCGTGCCCCGATCGACCGGCGCGACCTGTCTGCGCTCGAGGAGCACTGGCGCGAGGTCGAGCGAGGAGAGGGAACGACGGCGGGCTACAGCGGTGCGTCCTCCTTCCTCTTCCTCTCCTTCTTCTCCTACGACAGGCAGCTGACCTATCTCGAGCACCCGCAGAGCCCGACCGCCGCGCTACACTGCAACACGCGATCCCGCCGCTCGCGTCCTGCTGGGTCGCCGTCCACGCGCCGCGGCAGGCGACCGAGGAGGCCGTGCGGGCGCTCTGCACGAGCGTGGACGCCGAGGTGGAGCGGCTCGAGCGTCGAGCTGCCGAGCAGGGGCGAGCGCTCGAGCGAGACGGGGCAGGAGACACGGCGGGCGAACAAGGTGCGCCTCGACCTCTCCTCTTCTCCTCGCCCTCGTCGCCCGACCCTCTCGTGCCAGTACGGCGGACGCGCACTGATTGATCCCCAGCCACGGTGCTCCTCGTCCCCTGCGCAGCCTACGACAACGTCGTCGCGCGACTCGCCCTCGCGCAGAAGAAGTGCAAGTACCTCCGACAGCGGTTGCGCCGGTTCGCCCAACCTCGAGGGCCAGTCGGTGTGCCTCTAGACCGAGAGCGGTACGGCAACGAGGGGCCGGCGTGGGCGCGAGAGTGAGTAGCTCGTCGCTCGTCGTCGTCGTCGTCGTCGACGAGGACCGTGCACCGATGCGCCCTCTTTGCGCGCACGGTGGGCGGCCTCTGAGAGAGTCTCTCCCGAGAGCATGAAAGCCTGCGCTTGGCAACGTCTGGCTTGGCTCGCTTGCAAGAGTCGACGAGGCGAACGAGGGCGAGGCGGGGTTTTGGCCACCGCACGCTCCTCCTCGAGGTTTCCCCCGCCTTTCGCCCCCGTCCGCCTCCCTCTACCTCCTCCACCTCATTCACTCTCGCCCTCACAGCACGGGCGCAGCCACCCACAGCGGGCATGGCACCGGCACAGTGCCCCAGCTCGCCCCTCAGCACCCTGTCGTCTCTCTCGTCCCACTCGCGCCGCTCGCCAAGTCCCGCCCGCTCCCACCTCACCGACGACGACATCGCTCAGCACGCCTCCGGCGAGCACCTCGACACCGCCAGCGACCATCAGCAGCACAGCACGGCGGCGGGCCAGCACGAGTTGAGCGAGGGGAGCGACCGTGGCAGGCGCGGCGACTCGGCGGGCGACGACGACGCCAAGATGAGCGAGGTCAAGGGCATGGGCACGGGCACAGGTCGGGCGAGGTCGACGACGGTCGAGATGAGCGGCGAGGGCATGTCGGGCGAGGTCGTCAAGGAGCGCGAGCGCGAGGTCATGCCCGAGGTCGACCAGGAGGAGTTCCGCTCCGACATTGCCGGCTTCGAGGTGCGTCTCTAGTCTCTCTTGAGATTCACTCTCATGACGGTGTACTGACTGTGGAAGTGTCGACCTCGACAGGAACCTCGTTCGACGACTACCCGCCCCTACCACGCCGCACCTCCCCTTCTTGACGCACAGCCCCCTCCTCCACCCCTCACGCCTCGCTCCCAGAAGATGTTCGACAACTTCGACATGCGCCGCGTCGCCTATCCTCGCCCCTCGCCGCCGCCACCCGACCGCGTCGTGTACCAGTACTTTGCCGCCCTGCCGTACCCGAACAGCGGCGGCCACTTGGTCGGGATCGGCGGCCGCACCGCCACCGACATCCGCTTCCGCAGCGGCGTCGGCAGCTTCTCGGTCTTCATCCGCGAGGACGAGCTCGCCTACGTCGTCATCATCGGCACCCGGCGCGCCATCCAGCTCGCGCTCGACATGGTCAAGAAGATCGAGGGCGGCGACGCGGCGCACGTGCGGCGGGGCGCGTGGGAGCGCATGCGGAGTCAGGCGGCCGGGTCGAGCTGGGCCGACTACGACGAGGTCAACCTCGAGCGCGTCGACGGCTGGTGGCTCCTCGACCGCTTCACCGACGCGGCCCACGACGCTCGCACGCGCAACGCCCCGCACTACGCTCGCGACCCCGGCCGCCAGCAGGGCGACGCCGTGCCGTACGGCGGTCAGCCCGTGCCGAGCGCGTGGCGCAACGACTCGCGCGCCTCGTACCCGTCGGCGACGAGCCGCGACTACCGTATCCCGCCGCCCGAGCGGCCCGCGTCCGAGGCGCGCAGCAGCGTGCGCCCCGACGAGTACCCGCGCGACGAGCCGTCCCGTACCTCGGCACGTCGCCGCTCGTCGAGGTCGGCGAGCCCGCCCCGCCGGTCGGGCCGCTCGGACCGCTCCCCTTCCCGTTCCCCTCCCCGCTCGTCCTCCCTCTCGCCTCCGCCCTCGCGCATCGACACGCCTCGATCGTCGCAAGCGCCGAGGGCGAGCAGGCCGGGTCGCTCGCACCGCCACGATCCGTCGACCACGTCGTCCGAGAGCGTCGAGCACGCCTCGTCGCTCAGCATCCCGTGCGTCTCCCTTTTTCTCCTTCCGCCTCTCGTCGTCTATGCAGACCCTGACGACTGATCGCCACGTCCCACAGCATTCCGGTGTCAGCCATCGAGCGCTTCGTCGGCGCGAACGCGGGAGGCCACTTCATCACGCAGACGACGGGCGTCCGGCTCGTCGTCGAGGCGGCGCTCGACAGCACTACGCTCCGTCTTGAGCTCGGCCCCGGCGCGACGAGCCAGAGCCTCGTCGAAGCTCGCCAGCTCGTCGAGAAGGTCCTCGCGAGCAACGGGCTCGGCGAGCAGTCGGGCACGCGCTGGTCGAGCGCGCCGAGGTCGAGCAGGGAGGACTCGCGGCACCGCTCTGGACGCGAGCGCGAGTCGGACGGGCACGAGCGTGGCGGCGGCAGGGACCGCCGCGGTCGCTCGCGCTCGAGGGAGCGCGAGGGGAGCCGGCACGAGAAGGGTCGGGGCGAGGGCAGGGGCAAGGGCAGGCGCCGCGATGGTCGAGACGAGACGAGCCGCAAGGAGAAGGGGCGGGACAGCCGCAGGAGGGACGAGAGGGTGAGTCCTCATTCCGCTCGCTCGTCGTCGTCGTCGACGATCGTGAACTGACTCTTGCTCTCGACGCACAGAGCTACTCGCCCGCCCCACGCAGCCGCCAATCGGCCGACACGCGTCGTGCCCACCGCCCTCGCGATGACGACCGCTCGACGCGACCGCGCTCGCGCTCGCCGACGCCGACGACGGCTTCCCCTCGCCGTTCCTCCACCGCCCGCACCACCGCCCAGCTCGACCACCGTCCGTACGACACAGTGCCGCACTCACAGTACGCCGCCCCTCGGCACGCGCAGCACAAGTCGTCGTCGACGAGCGGTCGGCCGCCGCCTCGCGAGTGGGACCTCCAGATCGAGCGGGACCGCGCCTACGAGGCGCAGGACTCGAGGTGGGGGTGGCAGCGGGGGACGTGAGCCGCCGAGACGGCTGGATCGGCGCAGCGGCGGGTGGGCGCGAGGCGGGGAGAGGGTGAGGAGCGGGCGCCGGAAGGTGGTCCTGCGGGAGGGTCAGGAGGACGAGTGCTTAACGGCAGAGGAGGCGCCGTAGATCCGCTTGAACAGATGTCACGACCCTACTGTGGCACGGTGAGCGGGCTGAAAGCCTGCCTCGTCCCCGTCTTCGTCGAGCCCGAGCGAGACGAGCCGTTCCTCGACGCTCGGACCGCCTGCTCGACACTTCCCTCTTTTCCTCTGCACGCCGCTTTGCGCTCGGTGCCGCCAGTAACGCCTTTCGCACGGAGCGAGAGACTCGAAACTGGCGCAGCGTACCTCGAGCACTCGTCGCCGTCCCGAGCCCAGGCGCGTCGTCGACAGAGTTCGGCTCTTTCTTGACCGCCTCTGCCTCGCCGTCTCTTCACTTCGCTCTCGCCTGAGCTTCGTTTCTTCTCACACTCTTCAAGCAGCTGTCTCGAGCGACAGAGCCACCCATGACGATCGAGTGCGTCCCTCTCTCCTCCTCCCCTTCCCCACCTCGCTCTGCGCGTTCGTCGCGACGCGTCGGCGTGCTCACACTCTTGCCTGGCCTCGCAGCCCTGCAGAGACCGACACGTTGATCGGGTCGCCGTGCTCGACCGACAAGAGCTGCGCGTCGCCCGAGGTCGACAACGTGCGAGTCGACGACGACGCACCCGGCGTGCGCAACCACCCGGCGCCGCCGTACTCGCCGAGCGCCTCGTCGTGGGCTTCCAGGCGTCGCAATATCGTGTGGGCAGGCCGACTCGGACTGCTCTGCTTCGCCGCCGCCGTCTACGTGAGCTTTTTCCCCAACTCAGACACGTCGTCCTTCGAGAAAGTCGACTCACAGTCACTCGTTCCGCAGTTCATGGTCACGCTCGACACGTCTCGACCATATACCTGTCCCGACCCGTTCGCCCCTCGGTCCGCCACGTCCTCGCTTGAGCGCAGGTCGAGCACGTTCGTCGTCCCGACCTTGTCGCCCTCGTTCACCTTGGCGCTCATTCACGACCTGTCGACCTGCAACTCGTTCGAGGTCGTCATCTCTCGTACCGACGTCGAGCGTTGCAGGCGCGCTGAGTACGAGATCGAGCCGTCGCTCGACGAGGACCTGAACCAGTGGATCAAGTCGCGGCTCGGCTCGGATACGTTTGCCGTCTCAGTCGAGGGCGCCGAGCGGCAGCTCCTCGACGTCCCGAGCGAGTACCTCGGCAACTGCTCGTACGCCTACCGGTTCAACCTCGTCAACGCGGGCCCCGTCTGGATCACGGTCGAGCTCCTGCACGAGGTGCGCACGGACCTCGCTCCCTTCTCTCGCCTTGCCCGCCTCGTCCTAAGCTCTACGAACACCCGCAGGACTACGAGGGCTTCAAGGAGCCTCGCGAGGTCGTCACGACGCGGCCTGCTCCCGTCCTCGCACGACTACCTCTCCTCGAGGGCCCTCTCAAGGTCGATCTGTGCCCGTCGAGCTGCGCGCCGTACATGCCGCCGCGCCTCGTCCCGGACGAGCTTGTCGTCTCCCTGTCGTCGTTCGACGCACCATCTTCTCTCGGCAACGCCGTCGAGCGGGCCCGTCCGACGCCTCTTCCGCCGTGCAACTCGACCTCGTCTTTCGCCGGCGCCTACCTGCCCCTGCCGCACTACGCCCTCGCCCATCCACAAGCTCGTCTCCCCGAGTCGACGCGTGCGACGGCAGAGCGGCGAGCGTCCGCCGGCCTGTACACGTATCACCGGCCGTCGTGCTCGATGGACCACGCCGGCGTGCGCTTCGTCGACCACTCGCCCTGTCTCGCGAGCCGCCACAAGGCGCTCTTCCTCGGCGACAGCCACGCTCGAGTCGCTTACGACGTCATCAAGTGGCGACTCGAGGGGCACGACGACTTTGCGCTCGAGAGCCCGAAGGACCTGCTGAAGAACTCGACGTTTGAGAACCTTGGTCTCGTGCGTCGGCTCCTCTCTCTCTCTCTCTGCCCCTCTCTCGAGCCAAAACCTGTCGACAGCACTGACACAGAGCCGCTCGCAGTACTTCAAATGGTGCGCACGAGCCGCTCGAGTCGATCTCGCCGCGCCCGGTCGACTAACTTCTGCTGCCGCACGTCCGCAGGGACTCGTACTTCGACCAAAAGCTCAGCTGCGACTACCTCGACCAGTTCGACTCGATTACCTTGAGCACGGTGCGTCCCTCTCGTCCCCTCGAGCCTGCCCGTCACGCGGGCCTGACCTTCGACCTCGTCGTCCTCGCCCAACAGGGCTCTCATCCGGCGTGCTTCAAGTGCGCGCCGACATCGCAGTGGGTCAAGCACGTCGAGACTCGCCTACACGACCTCGCCGACCTGCTGCGCACCTGCCCGACCCGAAAGTCGCGGTCCCTTCTTCTCTTCACCTTGCCCTCGTTCCCGCCGGAAATCGGCCGCAACGACTGCCGCACCGGTCCGCGCATGCACAGATGGAGCGAGGAGCTTCGTCGGATCGCCCACGAGCAGGGTGAGTGGGAGATCGTCGACGTCGAGCAGTACTCGAGGCCCATGCAGGACGACATTCGCCTCTTCGACGGGACCCACTGTGCGTCCAGCTACCTTTCTCTCTCCCCTCGGAGCCTGCCTCGTTCCATCAAGGTCACTGACCGTCCTCCACGTGTGACAGTCCTGCGCACAGAAGCCATCGACCCCGTCGTCGACGAAATCATCGCACGCCTCGGGTTCTGCAGCGAGAGGGCGGTGGGCGAGCAGTTGGCGTAGCTCTCGATCGGCAGGCAGGAGACGAGTCGAGTCTGAGTGCAACGCTGTGTGTGTGCCGTCCAGCTATCTTGCGAGAGTGAGCTGCAGAGCGAGTCTTTTCGACGAGGTCGACCTTCCCAAGTCGACGGCTTCGAGCGAGCATGCTGCCTGGTTCGAGAAGTGGCGAGAGTGGGCGCGCCCGACACGCTGTCAGAGGGGCACGAGGAGAGGGAAGCGTCTGTACCAGGAGCACGGTGGAGCAGGGCAGAGCGGCGAGGGCAGAGACCTGCGAGAGAGGGTCCGAGCGAGCCTCTCTTCCCTCCTTTTCCGCTCTCGCGCCTGCTCTTTGGCCTCGAGAGATCCCTGTGCACGAGCTCTCATGCTCTCACTCTCGCTACAGAGGTCGACAGAGTGCACGGCTAAGTACGACGAGATGAGAGGCGCTCTAAAGCTACGAAAAGATCGACACAGAGGATGGGGAGCAACGCCGACGCCCCGCAGGGATGACAACAACCAACCGAGGACGACAGAGATCTAGTACGAGGAGGAGACGAAAAAGGAGGGTATCGAGAGGAAGAAGGGGGATGCGAGAGGGAGGAGGGGCTCACTCCTCCTTGTCGGAGAGGGTCACCTTGGGGCGAGTGTGGGTCCAGTCGCGGCACCACGTCTTGTCCGGGTCGGCGAACCGCGTGAAGCACGTGCCGTCGTACATCCAGCCGGCGCCGGACTCGGTCGTCAAGTCCCAGATGCACCTGCGCGCGACGAGGACGAGGTCATTCGGCCGCCGAGGGCGAGGAAGACAGGGAGCGAGGGACGCACCACGCCGAGCACTGGAAGAGGGCCGAGCGCTGAAGCTTGCGCGGGTGGAACTTGGCCTCGGGACGGCAGTTTTCGGCCCGCTCGAGCGAGTTGATCCAGCTCGACATGTCCGGGCTCGTCTCGCCGCAGCGGTCCTGGAGCTCCTTGCCGACGCCGTGTCGGGGCGGCGCACGCAGCTTGTTCTGCGAGACGGCAAAGTCGGTCTCGTCGTGGTTCTCCATGAGGACGGCCTGCAAGGGAGATGAGAGTGAGTTTCGGGGCGAGAAGGGAAGGGAACGAGGAAGAGGCGGACGCACTTGAAGAGCATAGTGCGCGGCCGGGTTGACAGGCAGCTGCGCCGGCTGACGCCACGACCCCTCGTGGACGTGCTTCTTGTCCTGCGCGAGCTTGGCGACGCGCAGCTCGTCGAGCAGGCCCGTCTGCAGGATGCGCCAGTCGAGCTTGTCCTGCGCGACGGCTCGTGTTCGCGCCGCACGTTCACGCCGAGCGCCAGGACCGACGGCGATGGCGACGCCGAGCGCGTTGGCGAACTTGGCGGCGGCGTCGGCCGGCGAGTCGGACGAGGGCGCGTCGACGAGGATCCCGACGTCGTGAGCGAGGAGGTCGGCGACGCCGCTCGTGCGCGTCGAGACGACGCCGAGGCCCATTGCCATCGCCTCGCCGAGCGTGCTCGACGTCTCGTTCGAGGTCGACAGGCGCAAGTAGACGTCCGAGGCGGCGAGGTACGACTCGGGGTGGTCGAGCCCGCCGGCAAAGACGCGCACGCGCCTCGTGAGGTCGCGAGCGGCGATCTCGCGGTTGATCGTGTCGAGCGAGACGACGCCGTCGCCACCGCCCGTGTCGGTCGTGATGAAGACGACGAGGAACCGCGAGTGGCCCTGCGCCTCGAGGGCGGCGACGACGGCCGGCATGAAGTGCGGCCGGTGGACCTCGGCGAGCGGCGACGAGACGAGGATTACGGTCGTCTTGTCGGTGACGCCGAGCAGCTTGCGCTTGGCGTAGGCGCGCACCTTGCGCGACACGGGGAAGAAGGCCTGCGTGTCGATGCCCGACGGGAGGACGCCGACCGACAGGGCCGAATGGCCGGCAGCGACGAGCTGTGCGGCGACGTTGGACGACGACACGAGCGTTCGAGCCGTGAAGCGCTCCGAGATCGTGGACAGGACGAACGACTCGCTCGAACCGTCGACGTGGAGGTACTGCGAGCAGACAGCGACGATGAGTCTCGGCGGCCTCGACACGAGAGTAGAGGGGAGAAGAGGACGCACGTCGACAAAGCGCACGTCGGGAAGGTGCTCGGACAGGGCGGGCAAGAGCTCGTACAGGAGCTCCGACTCGGCAAAGACGACGTCGTGGACGCCGCGCGACAGGACGAGGTTCTTGAGGTACCCTGGCGCATCGCTCGGGCGCACGTACGACGGGAGGACGTGGACGTCGTGCGTCCACTTGAGGAGGTCGGGGCGCAGGGCGAGGCCGTCTTGAGGGCGGAAGTGCGTCGCCACGACCGTGACGCGGTACCCGTCGGCGGCGAGCAGCTCGAGCTGGTGGAGGGCGGCGAGGCCGGCCTGCGTCGGCGCAAAAGTTGACAGGACGAGGAGGAGCGTCTTGCCGTCGGGAGGTGGGGCGAGGGCGTTGACGAGCGGGAAGTTCCACCGGACGTTCTCGAGCTGCTCGGCGGGTCGGGGCGCGATCTCGGGGAAGGCGCCCGACGTGACGAGGGCCGAGAACTTGTCCTTGATGTGCAGCGACGACGGCGCCTTGCCGAGAGCGAGGATCGAGCGGCGCTTGCTCTCGGCCGGTTTGATGCGGTGCCAGAACAGCGCCTCGGGGACCGTGCCGCCCCAGTAACCCTCCTGCAGGTCCAGGTGAGAGTTAGTAAGGTGGTACAGGAGCCGAGAGGAGGCGAGTCGAGGCGCACCTTGGCGAGGCAGAGCCAGAGCATCCAGTTCTCGGCGCCCAAGAACTCGTCGTCCTCCTCGTACCGACACCCGCTCTGGAGGAGCGCCCGGGTCGTCACGACGGCCGCGTCGGGAACGTGGTTGTGCTACGGGCGACGAGCGAGAGTCAGGGAGGCGCAGAAGGACAAGAGAGGCGACGAAGGACGCACCATGACGAGGTGCTTTGCGCCCGTGTGCAGCCCGCCGTACCCGAGGCTGTTCTCCTCGCCGAACCGCACGACCTGGAAGCCGCCGAGGTCCCAGAGCCCGTTGCTCTCGAGCATGAACACGACCTGCGGGATGTATCGTCGGTCAGTCGGCTGCGATCGAAGCGAGGGACCGAGGAAGAGGTTCGGGACGCACCTTCTCGAGCGCCGTCAACTCGAACAGGTCGTCGTCCTCGAGGCTGACGACGTATCTCGGCCGCTTGCCCTCGTCCATCTCGCCGAGGTACTCGAGCGCGCGGTTCCTGCTGCGCCCGACGCCCAGCCCGCCCTCGTTCCGCAGGACGACGACGCGCGCATCCTTCTCGAGGTCGGCAAGCACGACGAGCGCTTCGGCACTCGTCGTCGCGTCGTCGACGATGATCCACACGAGCGACTGCAGCGACTGGCCGAACACGCTCGCCGCCGTTTCTCGCAGCCAGTCGGGATGCGCGTCCCGGGTCGTCGTGACGACGGCGACGACGGGCAAGACCTGGGCGTACAGGTCGGGCGAGAACAGGAACTGGCGGGCGGAAGGCCGTGACGGGGCGACAGGGTGGTTCGAGTAGTCGAGGAGCGCGGGCGAGTGATGGACGGGGAGAGGCGACGACGAGGGCCAGAAGACGTCGGGCGAGGCGGCTGTGGGCCCGCCTGCCGCGCCGCGCTTGTGGTGCAGCTGCGTGACGGCGTGCTGCAGGTGCGCGTCGTGCCGGTACCACGCCCACAGGAGGAGCGGCTGAGCGACGACGGCGAGGACGAGGAACACGGGGGAAAGGCGGCGGCGGCGGCGCTGCTTGCCCAGGGACGAACGGCTCGGCGTGCTGCGGTACAGCAGAGACGGCATCGCGCCTCTTTGCGCCCGAGTCGTGGTGGTGCCGAGCGGTGCGAGAGGCGAGGGGAGGAGCTCGAGCCCGAGCGGTGGGAGGAGATACCGACAGGGGGCGCAGGTGAACCGGCCGGGATTCCCCTCCGATCAGGCTTCTCGCCACGTGCGAGCTTGTGGGGGAGGAACGCCGCCGGGCGATCCGCTCGAGGCTCAGCGCTCAGCTCGCGGCGTGCGCAGGTACATTCTTGCGCTCGCGGACGAGTCCAAATTTGCCGCTGCACTCTCTCCATGCGTGCGTGTCTCTCCGACGCGGCTTTCTGCGCGTGCGAGGCTGCTCGCTCTGGCCGGGGTCGTTTTACTCTGGCCTCGACCGACGCGAGGCGCGAGAGAGGGGGAGACATGACGGCTCGAGATACAGGGGAAGACGACGAGGCACTGGAGAGGACGAGAGACGAGGAAGAGAGCCTGAGAGGACGGGAAAGAAGACGAGAGAGGGAAGAGGGGGAGAACGGGAAGGAGGGCGAGGACGGCTTTCTCGCTTCTCGAGGGCGACCGCAGCAGCTCCCTCGCGCAGCCGACACAATCGAGAGATCTCGCTGCGTCGAGGCGAGGCGGCTACTGCGGCAGGACGCATTTGCCGGCGTCGAGGACGTAAGGGGAGCGGCACGCGAGGGCGGCGTCCGGGCCCGTGCACGAGTCGATCTCGACGCCGCCGCACGACTTGCAGCGTGGGCCATCTGCAAAGAGAGAGAGTGTGTGAGTCTGTGGACATGTAGGGAGTGATGACCAGGTTTGAGCGACGGACCGGCGGGGGTGCTGTAGTAGTAGGTGGCCGGGAGCGTGCCGTCCGAGTTCTCGCGACACTCGCGAGGGCAGCCGCCCGTGGTCTCGTCGTAGTAGCGGAAGCTGGAGGACGGCGGGAGAGATGGTCAGGTCAAGTCGGCAGGAGGGAAAGGGCTGGCGAGCTCACCAAGTTTCGGCGGTCGCGGCGTTGCACGGCTCGCTCGGGCTCAGGCCCGAGCAGAGGCGGCATCCAGAGCCTGCAGAGCGTGGATGAGAAAGATCAGTCACGTCCTTGTCCGACTGAGGGCGGAAATAGTGAGATGTGGGCGCACTCGGCGTGCCATTCGCGCCGCCCGAGAAGGTCGGCACCGAGAAAAACCCGTCCGAGCAGACGCACTCTTGGGTCTGCGCGTTCCAGAACTGGTAGTCGTTGCTTTCGACAGAGACAGTGTCAGTAAGTCTGTGCGCGCACGGCGCAAGAGAGCGGGACGGACCAGAGGATGCAGCTGTTCGACTTGCTCGCAAAGTGGAAGGGCCGGTTGCAGCCGGTCGGTACGCCGTCCGAGTCACAGGTCGCGACGCCGGGGCCGGTACTGTGGACGATGACGAGTCAGTGCGGCCTCGGCGGTAAAGGCGAGGGTGACGGGAAGAGGGGCGCACCAGGGCACCTTGCACGTCTTCGCGACCGAGTCGAACAAGTAGCCCGACTCGCAGGCGAGGGTTTCGCCCTTGGCGTTGCACTTGGCGACACCTGCGCCGGTGCACGGGGTCGCGATGCCGGCTGCGAGGCGAAAGGCAAGGTCAGGCTCGGGCGAGAGGTGGGAGAGGAGGAAGCGGTCCGAGCAACGCACCTGGGCAGTAGTACCCTGCTGGCGGCCGCACCTGGGCGTAGCACTTGCCGTTCAGAAGGCAGAACTTGGTCTTGCTGTAGAGGCGCAAGACCGTCCAGTGCAGAGCGGCGTCGAGATGATGGGGAAGAGAGCCGGCTCACCAAGCGGTCGCGCCCGTCGGCGACGCGTCCGAGCAGGTCTGCGCGGCCGTCGAGGCGCAGGCGACACACTTGCGAGCTGTCGGTGTCGAGGGTATCAGGTGTGAGGCAGGCGTATGACTGGTCCCGGCGCAGAGAGAGAGAAAGAGAGGAGGGCGCACTTGCGAGGTCCGCGAACGTGCTCGAGGGACAGTTGCTGCTCGTCACGCACTTGCCGTCGGACGTGAGGAAGCTCCCTCGTTGGCTGCGTCGCGTATAGACCATGAGCACGCTGGACCGAGTCGAGAGGGGTAGAGTGGGTGCCGCACCAGGAGAGCGCGACCGTCGCGCTCGTGCACGTGAGCGCGTTGCTCGAGCAGGCGACACACTGCATCGTCGCTGCAGGAGGAGCGAGTCAGTTCGTCGTCGAAGAGGAGGAGATGCCGCGAGAGAGAGAGGACGCGCCAGAGTCGAGATACTGCCGGGACAGACAGGTGGGGGCGGAGGCGGCGACCGACGCGCCGGCAACGAGAGCCGCAAGCGTAGCGAGGAAGCGCATGACGAGAGTATGGAGCTTGAGTCGAGCGTCAAGAGGGCCTGGGACAACAGACAGAGGCTCTCGAGGCGGCGCGAGGGAAGAGAAGCAAGAGGTGCGCCGCGCCGAGAGGCGACACGGGCGCACCCTCGCCCGCCTGACCGGCCACCTCTGCCGAGCCACCGTGCAGATCTATACCGCGTATAGCGGCACACTTGACCGCCGAGAAGCTGCAAGCGAGCGGGCAGCGGATTTACGGACGCAGGACGAAGGGTCGACGACTCGATCGAGCGCAGGGCAAGACCTGCGCTCGAGGGTCCGCATGCGAGACCCGCTGTACTGGGAGAGCTGGGACAAGCAGTGTGCCCTGCACGCCGCTGAGGCGATGAGCGCGCTGCCGCGTCTTCCCTCGCCCACCCCGCCCACCAGTGCGGCACGGCACCGCGCTCCACCGCCGAGCTGGCCCGTCCGAGCACGCACTCCGGTGACGAGAGGCGAGATCGAGCGCTCGCTGCTCTGCAAGGCGGCTGAGGGAGGTCGGACGGCTGGCGAGGTGGAGGCGGGGTGATGAGGACGGTGTCGTCGGAAGGCGACACCGGAGCTCTGGGCGGTCGGGTGGCCGGGCACAGCTCATGTGCCGTGGCCCTCAGCCGAGTCGAGGGGGCTGGCTGTAGTCGATGGAGCGAGATGGCGAAGCGGAAGGCACCCGGCCGCCGCTCTCGAGTCTGTCGAGCTCGGAAACCTCGCTCGAAACACACAGCTTGACAGGCGCCTTAGACTCATGAGCAGAACGTCGCCGAGCTCAGCGAGAGAGCCAAACGAGAGGAGCTTGCCGAGGCACGTGCGGCGCTCTCAGCCTTTCGGACGGTCACTCTCGATGGGCTGTGCCGCGCAAGCATAATCTCGTGACAGTGCGACCCTCGTGCTCGTCCCAGCTACTGCCTCTTCTTCGCCCCCTTGCCCACCGAGCCGGCGCCGCGAGGCAAGACCTCGACCGCGCCCTCGTGCCACAGGTCGGGCCCGACGAGACGCTGCAGGGCGGCGAGCACGTCGCCGTGCGGCACGAGCGCCTCGTGGAGCGAGTCGGCGGCGTACGAGTCGGCGCCGCCGTGACCGCCGAGCTGGATGCCGTCGCAGTCGTCCGAGTCCTGCACCGGCCCGAGGTTCTCGATGTCGAACGCCCGCATCGTCTCCTTGGCGACCGGCGACGTCAACGCGCACGACGGCACCTGGACGAGGTACGGCGCGCTGCGAGGCGCCTCGGTCGAGCGGATCTTGAGGCGCACGTAGGCGCACCGAGAGCGCGTGAGCGGCGCGTCGCTGCTCCTCGCGCGCTCGTCGTCGCCGAGCGGCGCCGGGTGGTGGTGGTGACGGGCCGCCGCTCCCGGGCCGTGCTGCGTCAACGAGCTCGGGACGATGACCTCGCGGTCCTCGTCGCTCGTAGACGCGGTGCCGTGCTTGGGCTGCCCGGACCGGCGGACGCGCTTGGCGGTCGACGAGGGGCCTGCGGCGGCGTCGTCCTTCCTCGAGCGCTTCTTGGCGGCCGGCGTCTGCGGCTTAGACGACGACGCCGATGGCGTTGAAGCCGCTTCGGTGTCGTGCACGACGGAGGAAAGGCGAGTCGAGCGGCGGGCCGGTGACGATTCGACAGGAGCCGCCGGCGTGGCGAGGTCGGCCGAGCGAGTACGGCGAGGCGTCGTCTCGAGATGGCGGATCTCGTTCTTGGAGCGAGCGGGCGAGCGAGGTGGCGCTGCGTCTTGCGGGGCGTCGTCGGCGCCGTCCTCCTGCTGGGCGGACGAGCTGCGGCCGACAACGATCTGCGGCGGCAACGATCTCGTCAGACGCGGTACACCGACCTCGACGTCTGGCCCGCGAGAGAGATAGAGAGAGTGCTCACCTCGTCGTCGTCGCCGTTCATGACCGTGTCGGCGGGCTCGTCGTCGGCCGAGCCAAACTGGATCGGCTGCGACGGGTCCCACTCGCCCGGGTCGACGACGCCGTGAACGAGGAGCGACGTGTCAAGCGTGTCGTCCTGTTGCACAGGGAGAGATGTCAGTACAAGGAGAAGCGGTAGAGAGAGAGAGAGGAGGAAGAGGGAGGAGGGCGCACCTGATCGTTGTTGGCCGCCTCAGCGAACCCGTCTCCCTCCTCGGGCTCGAGGAACGCAGGCTCGTCCTCGCTGCGGTAGCTGATCGGCTCGGACGACGGCGCCTGCGACGTCGCTCTCGGCTCGGCGTCGCCAAAGTCGCCCGCGTCGACGTCCTCGCCCGCCTCGAGAGGCTCGACCGCCGTCTCGCCGACCGTCTCACTCGCGAGAAGAACCTCGCCGACCTCGGTCGACGGCTCGACCGGCGAGCTGGGCGAGGACGACTCGTCGTCGGCCGCCGCCTGCGCCGACAGGTCGCCCGTGACGACCTCTTCGCCGGCGGGCAGGCCGAGGACAGGCCCGACCGCGTTCTCGCCGCCGCTCGCGGCAGTGCGCTTGCGGTCGGGTACGAGGAGCGACAGGATGTCGTCGTCCGAGTCGCCGCTGTCGCTGTCGGCGTCCTCGTCGACCGACTCGTCGAGCGTGATAAAGTCCTCGAACCGGACCTCGTCGGCAGGCTGCGGCTCGGCGGGCGCGATCGACGATGCGGGAGGAGGAGGCGCGGTGTCGGCGGGGGAGAGGGCGTCGCCGAGCGTGGCAGGCGCGGTAGGAGGAGAAGGGTCGGGGAGGAGGGTCGGGTTCTGGGGCGGCGCAACGCCCTCGACGATGGGCGGTCGCTCGTCGGGGCGGACAACAGTCGACGTGGACGTGTTCGTCTCGACGACGACTGGCTCGACGTCGACTGGCTCGACCGGCTCAGCCGGCGCAGTCGCAGCCTCGGCCGGCTCCCGCTCGACCGACCCAAAAGCGTCCGCGTCGTCGTCGATGACGAGCAGCCCGCTCGCGCCGCCGTCCTCCTCGCCGCCCATCTCCGTGTCGACCTGCTCGAGCGTGCCCGCTGCACCCGACGCATCGACCGCCTCCTCGAGCGGCCTCGCCTTGCCGGCGAGCGCCTCGTCCCGCATCTCCTCGTCGTCGACGCCGACCCTGACGGGCGTCTCGTCGACCAAGTCGACACGCTCGTCGTCGCTGTGCACAGGGCTGTCGACGCTGTGCTCGGCGTGAACAGGTGGGTACGGGATCGGCGCGTCGAGCGCCGGGGTCGGGCCGGGCGCGAGCTGGAAGTGCGACGAGAAGGTGCGAGGGGAGAGGGCCGAGGAGGGCGCTGCAGGGGAGGGCGAGCGAGCGAGGTCGAATGCGGTCGGAACGCGGCCGGCGTCGAAGGCCGAGTCGACCGGGGCCGACGGCGTGAACGACGCGTGCGGGACCTCGAGCGCGGCGACGGGCGAGGCGTCGCGGGCCTGCTGCCGCTCGACGGGGGCAGGCGCAGGCGCAGGCTCGAGGGCCCCGGCGCGCATCGGCGGCGGGCTCGGCGGCGCCGACTCGGGGACGAGGGCGAGGTTCTGCGGCGGCGCGACGCCGTCGACGATAGGCGGCCGCTGTTCCTTGGTGTCCTCGTCGTCGACAGGCGGCGGCGTCGCGCCGATGAAGGCATGCGCGTGCGGCGCTGCGGGCGCCGGCGCGACCGACTCGAGCTCGACCGGGCGCGAGGGCGGGAACGACGCGTCGTCGTCGAGGATGGTCAGACCGCCCGACGCCTGGTCCGTCTCGATCTCCTCGCTCGGCAGGTCGCACGCCGCCTTGAGGCGCACCGGGGAGCCGTCCTGCATGCGCGCGAGCGGGACGTGCCGCCCGACGAGCGCCGAGTCGCGCATCTCCTCGTCGCTGACGCCGACGCGGACGGGCGCCTCGTCGACGGAGTCGGCGTCGCCGTCGTCGCTGTGAACAGGGCTGTCGACATTGTGCTCGGACCGCACGGGCGGGTACGGGATGGGCGACGAGAGCGACATGGCCGGGCGGTCCTCGAGGCGGAAGTGCGACGAGAGGTGCGGTGCCGAGATGGTCGGGAGCGGGACGCGAGGCTCGCCGGTCGAGGCGGCGACGTCGGTGGAAGGGACGAGCGGCGTGTCGAAGGCGGCGTCGACCGGGGCCGAGGGCGCGAATGAGGCGTGCGCCGTGGGCGGCTGGGCGACGACGGGCTCGAGGACGATAGGCTCGAGAGCGACAGGTTCCGTCTCGACACGCTCAACGTCGAGTGCGTTGTCCTTGACGACGGGCGGCCCGGCGGCGAGCACGTCCTCCTGCGGCTCGTCGGCGGCGACGTCGGGCGCCAGCTCGTCCTCGGCGCGAGTCGACTCGGCGACCTCGTGGCGCGCCGGCTGCTCGACGTCGGCCTCGGTCGTCGACGACGAGGGCACGTGCTCGGTGCGAGTGGGCGCCTCGAGCGAGACGGGGCGCCCGAGCTCGGCGGGCTGCTCGACGAGGTCGATCGTCTCGGTGGCGGTCGCCTCCTCGACGATGAGCAGCTCGTCGTCGTCGCCATCGTCCATGTCGACGTTGTCCGGTGCCAAGTGCTCGACGGCGGCGTGCTCGGGAGCGACCGGGATGTCGACGAGCTCGGCGGGCTGGAGCGGCTCGGGCGAACGACGAGCGGGTTCGTCGTCGGCGCTGTCGGCGGCGACGGACGACTCGAGGGCTTGTACGTCGAGGTAGGCGAGCTGCAGGAGAAGCAGGGTGTCAGATGGCGAGGTAGAGGAGAGAAGGAGCGACAGAGGACGCACGCTGCGGTCGGAGAGGACGCTCGTACCGCGGACCGAGACGACCTGTCAGGCGAGCGAGTCAGTGTCGATCGCGGAGAGTGTACGGCAGAGAGGCAGGGGCGCACCTCGGACGGGAGCACGGTCTCGCCATCCGTCTCGACCTCGACCACCGAGCTGCCCCTCGCCACGACGACCTCGTCCTCGTCCTCCTCCTCGAGCTCCAGCTCCTCCATCCCGCTCCGCTCGACGCGCAGCTCGCCGACGAACCCGCCCTCGCGCATCTCGATGAGCTCGCCCGCGATCTCGTCGAGGCGCGCCTCGGCCGCCGCGTGCGCCGCCGTCGACTCGGCGTCGGCGGCGTCAGTGCCGCGCCGCTCGAGGTCGGGGAAGTAGGCCGAGCGGTCGGCCGTGTCGGGCTCGTCGTCGTTGTCGGCGGCGTGCGAGCGCGAGGTGGAAGGAGGGGGAGGGGGCGAGGCGGAGGACGAGAGGCGCGCCGAGAGGGGCGAGCCGGGGAGGGCGAACGTCTCGCCGCCGTCGTCATTGGCGTCCTCGTCGCCCGACATGGCGCGCTCGTCGTCGTCGTCGCTCGATAGCGCGAGCTGCTCCGGGCCCGGCAGGCCCGCGCCGTACCGCCCCTCGCCGACCTCGTCCTCGGCCTCGTCCTCGTCGTCCTCGCTCGGGTCAATCGCCTGCCCCGTCATCTCCTCAAACACCCTCTCGACGTCCTGCACCTGCTTCAACACGAGGAGGCCGACTTCGCTGCGGGCCTCGACGGCGCGCTGCAGCTGCACGACGAGCTCGTCGTGCATGGCGAACAGGTCGGACGGCTCGAGGGTCCGCAGGGTGGGCGCGCCGCTGGCGGCCCAGTCGGCGAGGGCGGCGTCGAGGTCGAACGACGAGCGCGAGTCGTCCGAGGCCGAGGCGGAAGGGGAGGGCGAGCGCGAGGCGGACAGGGCGCGAGGGGAGCGCGACTCGGCGCGGGAGAGGTCCGAGGGCGTCGGTGGCGCACGGGCTTTGCCCTTTGCCGAGTAGGGGATGCGCGGGCGAAGGTCCTGTGTGAGAGTGAACGTGCGTGTGAGTGTGGATCGACAGGGCGGGTGAAGGCGAGAGGCAAGAAAGAGCGAGACGGACCTCCGAGTCCTCGTCGGCGTAGACGCCCTCGAGCGGGTTGCGCGACGTCGCCGGCTCATCGACGAGCATCTCGTCGTCGTCGCGCTCGAGGACGAGCTCGGGCTCGCCAGCCACCATCTCGGCGTCGGCGCCCTCGATCCCGCTCGCGCCGGCGCTCGCACCGCTCCCGCCCTCCTCCTCGCGCCCCATCTCGACCTCATCGCCCGGGATCCCCTCGCCGTACCACTCTCCCTCGCGCACCTCGCCCTCGCGCTCGTCCAGCTCCTCGTCCTCCTGCCCCTCGTCCTCGACGTCGGCCCACGCCGCGCTGCTCGCCCCGCCGCCCTCCTCGTCCTCGTCCTCGTCGTCGCCACCGAGCTCGAGCGTCGCCGGGCCCGTCGACTCGCCGTCGCCGCTGCCGTACGGCGCGAGCCCGACGCCCGCTGCGAGCCAGGGCGGCAGCGCGTCGAGCATGGCGGCGTCTGCGGCGAACGGGAGCGCGGCGGCGCTCGCCTGGTGCTCGTCGGGGCCCGCGAGCGCGAGCTCGGCGCCGACGACGAGGTCGGCCTCGACGAGGTGCGGCTGCTCGACCGCGACCGGGCCCGCGTCGCCCGCACCCTGTCCCTCGTCCTCAAGCTCGTCCTCCAGCTCGTCCTCCAGCTCGTCCTCCTCCTCCTCTCGCCCTGCCTCGCCGCCCACCGCGCCATACACCGCCCTTCTCGCGCGGTGCCGCCCGAGCGCCGGCACCTCGGCCGGCGGCGCATGCGCCTGCGCCTGCGCGACGGGCTCGGGCTCGGGCTCGAGGTCGGACGACGAGCCGAGCTCGAGGAGCTCGGTGCCCGAATTGGTGCGCTTGGTCGGCGCTTCGTCGTCGGCCGCGACCTCGAGGTCGTCCTGCACGGGCTCGAGCTCGGGCGCGTCGTCGTCGTCGTCGTCGTCGTACTCGGCGAGGTCGGGGTGCGCGTAGCGCACGGGACGGCCAAACGGGTCGCGGTGCACGCGCTCGGGCTCGTCGTCATCGTCGTCGCTGTGCTCGTCCGACACGAGCTCGTCGGCGTCGACGTCGACGTAGAGGTCGGGCTCGTCCTCGGCGAGCTGCGCCCGCTCGTCGTCGTCGTCGTACGAGCGGTCGACGTCCATCTCGGCGTCGGCGGCGGCGGGATGCTGGCCCGCCCCGGCCGGCTCGATGGACGGCGAGCGCGAGGGCGACCGCGACAGCGACGGCGCCGTCTCGAGCCCGTACGTCCCCTCGCGGCCGTGCCCACCCTCTCCCTCCCACGCTTCCTCGCCGTCCTCGCCCTCGCCCCCATCAAGCCCGAGCAGCCCCTCGTGCTCCGACGCCGACGCGCTCCCTGCGCTGCGCGGGACGAACAGCGGCTTTTCGCGCGCCGGGTGCGGCTGGTCCTGGTAGACGGGGGCGGACGGGACCTGGCGCATCTCGAGCGGGGCCGAGGCTGGGGCAGGGGCGGAAGAGGGCGAGCGGGACGAGGTGCTGGAGCGGAAGTCGGAGTGGGTGGGCGAGGGCGAGGGCGAGAGGGCGCTGCGGGAGGTGGGAGGTGGGAGGTCAAGTGTCAGAATCGGTCGGGACCGAGGTGCGAGAAGGAAGGGAAGGGCCGACGCACAAGTCCTGGACGATGGGCTCGGTTGCGAGGTCGTCGCGGTCGTCTTGGCGGAAGCCGTCGTCGGACGCAGAGGTCGACGACGCGGCGGCAGGAGGAAGGACCTCCTTGACCTCGCCAAAGACGTCCTCGCGCTCGTCGTCCTCGTCGCCCTGGGTCCCGCGCAGCTCGTCCCTCTCCTCCCTCTCCCTCGCCTTCTCATCCTCCCTCTCCCTCGCCCTCCGTTCCCTCTCGCTCCTCGCCTCGTCCCTCTCGCGCGCATGCTCGTCGCGCTGTCGGCGCCTGCGCGCGCTCGGGAGCTCGGCGGCGGGCACAGGTGGGGCGAGCGCGGCGCGGATCGACGACGTGAGGGACGAGACGAACGAGTCGAACGCGGCGGCGGGGAGGGCGTCGAACGGGTTCGAGTGGGCGTGGGACGTGGTGGGGCGAGGGGCGGTCGCCAGGGCGCGGGCGTGGGCGTGCGCGAGGGTGGTGGTGGTGGTTGGGGTGAGGGTACGACTCGCTGGGAGGTCTGAGCGCGGGTGGAACAGAGCTGGGCGGAGTGCGGACGGGGTGCGATGAGGGGTCGAGAGGAGCGAGGGCCCGTCGAGCGGGGCCTGGGTCGGACGGGCTGGCGGCCTCGCCTGGGTGGGCCGAGGAGTGCCGTAGCTCGACATTGTTGGTGCTGTCGGTGCTGCTGCTGGTGCGGGTCGACGAGGGTGAGCGGGGGTCGTGCCCCCACACTCGATGAGGGAGGACGACGAGCGAGACGGCGCGAGAGGGAGAGGGCGGAAGGGAGGGTGTGGGGCGTACCTGTGAGCAAGTCAGGCGCTGCCTGTGTCGTCTCTCGAGCTGTCGAGTGTGGGTGGGTCGAAGGGAGAGCGAGACTCGCTCGAGGCGATGAGGTCAACTCCCTCGCCTCCTCCTCCTCACCACTCGAGCCAGTCCAAGCTACGTACTCGAGAGCCATGCAGCGCACCCACCAACGCCCGACTCCAGCCTCGCACTCGTCGCGCACCCTCACCCTCTCGGACGCCCCTCCCTCCTCCTCCTCGTCTGACCCTCACCCGGGCCCCTCCAACCCGCTCCCGACACTCCGCCTGCGCGGCAGGGCCGACCCATCTGCTCGTGCCGTCACTTGGTCCGACAACACGGTCGACAACGAGGGCCTCGGCCGCAAGAAATCAAAGAGTGCGCCCCCTTTCCCCTCTCCCCTCTCTCCCTCCTTCTCACGCAGCTCACTCGCACACCCGCCCGCCCGACACAGTCTGCTGCATCTACCACAAGCCCAAACCGTTCGACGAGTCGTCGGACGAGAGCGACTCGTCGTCCTCGGGTGAGAGCGACGCCGACTCGGACGGCTCGCGCGACAGCCGCGACGGCGCCGCACCGCGACGCAGGGCGCAGCGCCGGCACCGCCACCACCACCACCACCACCACCACCACGACCACGACGGCGAGGGCGACGGCGACGAGTGCGGCCATGCGCACGGCGAGCAGGGCGCCGCACGGCGCGAGCCAGCGGCGGCGGCGGCGACGTCGACGACAACGCACGACGAGGCGCCGAGGCCAGTCCCGAACGCGTACGAGCGGGCGCCGGGCGGCGCAGCAGGAGCGAGCGGCAAAGGCAAAGGTGCGTCGAGCGTTTCACCCGTCTCGAGCGCCTAGTCGGACCTGTCGGGCTCACTCTCTCGAGGGCTGCGCCGATGCACAGGCAAAGCGACATGACCCCGCCTGCCTCTTCCCTTCCCTTCCCCTCGTCTCGAAGTCCACATCACCTGGCCCCTTGCCTGCCCTCTTCATCCTCGTCCTCGTCACGAACCACCTTCTCAGTCCTCCTTGTTGTCGCCTTTCCTCCCCCTCGCAGTCGCTCTCTCTCTCTGTGCAACACTTTCTCGATAACTCCTCTCGCAAGCTCTCGACAGGAGAGTAGAGAGCGAGAGAAGGAGAGAAAGGGAGCAAGGAAAGCCACTCGAATCGATTACGCACGGCACTACGCCCCCCCCCCCCCCCCCCTCGGCCGGAAGCTTCTGGTTGAGAGAAAAAAAAAGAGAGAGAGAGCAAAGTACTACCGCTCGAGCAACCCGCCGCGGCAGATGCGGTGCATGACGACCTCTGCCACGTCGCCCTGCACGACCGGGCACAGGTGCGCGCTGTCCCTCGCGCTGTCGGCGCGCGCGCTCACCATGTCGTACACGCCCTTCAGCACTTCGATCGCCGCCGCCGACGACGGGGCGCGCTCGCCTGCAGCGGCGGCGGCGAGTGCGCGGTCGGCGAGCACGTTGAGGAGCCGCACGCGCGGGTTGACCTGGAACAGCGGGTCGGCGACTTTTGTCGGGAACACGCTCGTCGTCTCTCGCCACAGGATGCGCGGGCCCATTGGGTTGCGCTTCGGGTCGTACGCGAGCGCGACGAGGTGCTCGAGCGCCGTCGCGAGCCCGGCGGCGTACCCGCTCGCGGTCGCCCACGAGGCGGGCCACAGGCCGACGTTGAGGACGACGACGTGCGGGTACATGGTTGCCCTGCGCTCGTCGACGTCCCACTCCCACGCGACGAGCTCGTCCCACTCGCGTCGGCCGAGCAGCGACGCTGCTGCGCCCTCGCCCTCGGGGCCCGAGCCAGGGCCCGTCGTCGCGCCGGCGAGGTCGAGCGCCTCGTACTGGACGCTGCGGAACCGGACGTGGCGCGCCGAGTCCGAGATGCCGAGGTGCGTCGCGACGAGGCACTGGAGCGCGAGGAACGTGTGGCTCGACACGCTGTCGCCGACGACGAGGATCCGGCGCCGCTCGTCGCCCACCGCCGCCGCCGCCGCCGCCGATGCCTGGCGCCCGAGCCCGTCAGCGCGCAGGCACGCCCGCAGCTCGCTGGCGGGCAGCGCCGCGCCCTTGTACGACCTGGCGCCGTCGGGCACCCAGCGCCACACGCCGTCGCGCGCGAGCTTCGAGCGGTGCGTGCCGCACTGCTCGTCCCAGTAGGGTTTCGAGAACTGGCGCGGGCACGTCTCGGTCGTGTACAGGCGCGTCTGCGGGTCGCGCTCGGCGCGCGACGAGGCGACGAGCGACTGGAGCGAGTGGAGCGCCCAGTGGCCCTGCGTGAGGCCGGCGAGGCCCAGGTCCGAGGGCGCCGGTGCGACGGCGTTGGCGGCGGCGGCAACGGGCGCTTCTTCTCGGGCGGCGACGAGGTCGATGGCGCGTCGACGGGCGAGCTTGAGCGGCGGGTGCGGCGCGGCGGGCTCGGCCCAGTGCGCCGAGGCGCCGAGCCGGATCGAGCGCGACAGGACGACGTCGCCGCGGTACTTGGCGTGGGGCCACGTCAGGCTCGCGAGCGTGCCGACCTGGGCCGCGTCGACGCCTCGGCACGCGCCCTCGGCGAGCCGCAGGAGCTGGGTCCGGTTGGGCTGGTTCTTGAGGTGGCCCATGATGGAGCACGGGCTCGGCGGGTCGCGTTCCGGCGAGGGCAGGGCCGCGTACTGCCGCACGACCGTGAGCGTCGTGTTGGCGCGGGCGCGCGAGGCAAAGACGAGCTCGCGGCTCGTGGACGGCGGGAGGTCGAACGCGGCGCCGCCCGAGGCGAGGTACGTGACGGGCAGGGCGCGGCGCGACTCGCTCGTCGAGAGGATGACCTCGAGGAAGCCCGGGTGCCCGCCGTGCTTCGAGTCGACGACGAGCGTCGTGCCCGGCTCGAGCGGCGCCTCGTCGTCGGACGGGAGCGGCGCGCGCCTCGACGAGCCGAGCGAGCCCGACGACGGCGACGACGATGACGAGGAGGGCAGCACCGACAGGCTGTAGTCGTCGCTGCGAAACACGGGCCACCTCTTCTCGAGGCGCGCCCCGAGCGCCGCAAGGCTCGTCCCGCGCTCGAGCAGTGCCAAGTCCTCCTCGACGCCGCGCACACCGCCCGTCTCACACGCCCGCCGATCGAGGGCCGCGAGCGCCGGGTCGCCAACCGTCGCCTGCGCGGCGGGCGACGCAGGCTGCCCGCCGCTGTGCGGGCACTCGCGCCCGCGGCGAACAAAGCGCCGCACGTGCAGCGGGTAGCGCTCGGCGACGAGCGGCGGCGGGACGTGCTGCTCGTGGTCCGACAGGGCGACGATGACGGGCTCTGCGGCCCTCTGCGACGGCGCCGACGACGACGACGAGGCCGAGCTCGCGCGGCTGCGGCTGCGGGCGAGGACGCGCGGCGCGAGCGCGGCGTCGTGCGCGTCGAGCGTGACGAGCGCCGTGTGGCGCTCGAGGACGCCGGCGAGCGGGCTCGTCGGCGCGTGCGGGCATGCCGTCATCCACACGCGCGGGAGCTCGACGCCGTCGACGGCGGCGCCGTACTCGCGCTCGACGAGGTCGGGCAGCGACAGGGCCGGCGACGACGACGACGACGACGACGACGACGACGGCGGCGGCGACGACTCGGCGCCGTGGGCCACCTCGGTCGCGGCCGGATCGAGCGGGTCGTCGCGCCGCACGAGGTACTCGTTGACGTCGAGGAACGCGCTCCACGTCGCTTTCGGCTCGGCCCACTCGCGCCGGAACTTGTTGGCGGCGCCTTGGTGTGCCGCATCCGGGGGGCCGTCAACGCGCACGAGCGTGACCCAGCCAAGCTCGACGAGGGGCAGGATGAGGTCGCGCGTCTCGGCGGCGGCGGCGATGCCGAGCGAGGGCGAGGTTGGCGAGGACGCGGCGGTCGAGTCGAACACGACGAGGTGGTCGGCGCCGAGGGCGAGGTGGTGCAGGACCCACTCGATGAGGGCCGGGCCCTCGGAGCGCTGGACGGTGCCGAGGAGGAAGCGGTACGGCGCGAGAGGCGGAGTCGACTCGAGGCGGGCTTCGAGGAGCGAGATGAGCGGGTCGTCCTGCGGGTCGCGCAACGTGAGCTCGGTCTTCAGAGAGGAGCGAGAGAGAGCTGGACGTACGACCTTGACAAGCCTCCACGGGTGGAGGAACGAGCCGTGTTCAGGCAGCGCCGGCAGGGCGTTCGACAGGTTGGCGAGCTGCTCCGACACTTGCGCTCGTCGGTCCAAGGGCAGTAGCTGTAGGCGGGAAGAAAACGTCAGGGTCACACAGTCTCGCAGCGTAGAGAGAGAGAAAGAGCGGACGCACGGCGTGCAGGATGCTGAAGGAGGCGACGGCGAGGAGGACGCGCCACAGCCGCCCGACGGCGCGCAGTCGGGAGCGCAGAGGTCGCCATGGCAGCTTGTTGCTCGAGGTCTGCGGGCGCAGAGGGCTGTCAGTGCGCGTCGAGTGCGTCGAGGGGAGGCGAGCGACGCACCATGAGCTGCTTCTCGTCCAAGTCGCCGTCGTCGCTGCTGCTGCTGAGGACCGAGGTGGGCGAGTCGAGCGGGACCTGCGTGAGCGGGTGGTAGGCTCCGCCGGGTGAGGGTGCGGTCGAGCTGCGAGTCGAGGTGGACGCCGTCAGTCTCGACGCGTCCCAGGGTTGAAGGACGAGACGAGGAGGAGGAGGGGGGAAACGGCGAGCGCATCTCGAGCTTGGGGGCATGGCCTTGCGCGTCAGGATGTGCCACACGGTGCTGTACGACGTGCAAGTGCCGCTCTGGTGCAGCTAGACGAGGAGGAGGGGCGCGTCGGGCGGGGAACGACTCCTGAGAGGTTTCGAGTCTTGGGCAGCGGGAGTGCTGGTCGCCGCGCCGAGTTGCGCATGTCGCGCGCTGTGTAGGTCGAGCATTGCGAGCTCGGCTGATAGCTGCTCGGCAGAGGGTGGGCCGGGTGAAGAGAGCGAAGCCAACTCCGCCGAGGAGAAGGAACGACGACCTCAGAGCTCTCGCTTTCACACGACCAGACGACTGGGATGCTCTGCACCCTCGCCAGCTAGCTCAACAGCACTACAGCGATGCTTTGACCCACGCCCCGACCGCGCCCATTGCCCTGAGCCCGACCTGGCTCATCGCCCGCCTCCTCTCACTCATCCCCGCTCCTCGATGGCGCCCACGACGATCCGGGACCTCCCGTTCGAGCTCGTCGAGCTCATCCTCGAGTTCGCCTCGAGCGACTACGACCTCGACTCGGCAAAGGCGGCCTCGGCCCGCTCGCTCTACCTGCGCACCTGCGCCACCATCTCGCGCCAGTGGCGCTCGCCCGCCCAGGCCGTCCTGTGGGCCCGCATCCGCATCCACTCGCCCGCCGTCGCGAAAAAGGTCCTCGGCAGCCCGGTCCTCGGCCTGTACGGCACCCGGTACCTCGACCTCGCAGGCGTCCACGCCGGCCACGACGGCCTCAGCGGCACCACGGCCGCCCGCGTCCTCGCCAAGATCCGCGGCGTGCGTTGGCTACGCCTCGGCGACTTTGGGCGTCTCAGCGCCCGTGTCCTCCAGAGCGACAACCTCGCAGGTGCGCCTGTCTCTCTCTCTCTCGCCCTCGCAAGCTCGAGAGCACGCACTGACCTCGTCGCGACTCTGCAGGCCTGCGCACGCTCCACCTGGCCACCTCGTTCCCCGACAAGCCGGCGACGATCGCCGCCTTGCACTTCCCCTTCCACCTGCGGTCCCTCACCTTGTTCAACCGGTCGTACGGCGCGACGCTCCTCCCGACCCTCTTGACCGCCTCGCGCCACACCCTCACCTCGCTCACCCTCCTCACGGGCGCCACCTCGCCCTCGTACCCGTCCCTCGCTCGCGCCTTCCCCTCGATCGCCCCCTCGCTCGTCCGCCTCTCGCTCCAACACCGCCCGTCGCCCGCCCTCGTCGACCACTTTGCGCTGCTCGGCAACCTCGAGCACCTCGAGTGCCACTTTGCCGTCGACCTCGCGAGCGTCCTCGATGCGCTGCCGGCCCACGCCCGCCTGCGCACCCTCGAGCTCGAGCTCGACTACAACCTCGCAGACGTCGCCGCCCTCCTCGTCGCGCGCCTCGTCGCCCCCTCCCCCTCCCCCTCCCCCTCCTCCCTCTCCCCCTCACAAGGCGCGCCCCCCGCCGGCCCCCTCGCGCACCTTGCGCGCCTGCGCATCCCGCGCGCCCCGCGCCCCGCCGAGTTTCGCGAGTTTGGCGGCGCGCTCCTGCTCGACGTGTGCCGCGAGAGGGGGATCGAGGTCGAGGTCAGTGAGACGGTCGCGTGGAGGACGAGGCTGTTTGCGGACTAGACGAGGCGAGGACGAGGCGGGGCGAGACGAGACGAGGCGAGACGGGGCGAGGTGCAGCGGTAGAGAGAGACGCAGATTGTCAATACAGCCCTGCATGCCCGTCTATCTTCTACTGCCTCTGCCTCGCTCCCTCGCTCTCTCGCTCCCTCGCTCGCTCCCTTGCCCGCCATCCGCCTCACAGCTTCGCCCTCGCGCTCAAGCCCTCGACCCCCTCCTGCCCGCCAACCTCGACGACCCTGCCCGAGTCAAGGTCGCGCCTTATGATCGGGCCCTCGCCGCGCGACTTGTCGAGGCGCGACGGGTCGCCGTGGAAGGACCACAGGCGGAGGAGCTCGGCGGGGAGATTGCGCTGCAGCGAGCCGAGGATCCACGAGCCGAAGAGCGGGAGGAACTCTGCGGGTGCGGGTGCGGGTGCGGGGTAGGGGGCGAGGGGCGGGTCAGTACGTGTGGGAGAGGCCGAGAGAGGAAAGGGCGCGAAGGAGCGAGAGAGAGGGAGAGGAGAGGGAGAGCGAGAGGGAGGGGGAGGGCAGAGAGAGAAAGCGCAAGGCGACGCACTGAACGCGTGACCCGACCCTCCTGCGGCGACAAAGAGGTTCGTGCACTCGGGGTGGTAGTCGAGCAAGAAGTCGCCCGACTCGCGGTCGCTGTACCAGCACAGGCGAACCTCGTTGATGGGCTTGTACACGAGCTGCGGGTGCACCCTCGCGAGGCCGCGCTTGAGCGCCGCGAGCGCGACGGACGGGATCGGCTGCGACGCGTAGCCGGGTGAGAGGGCGGTGCGCGGGAGAGAGGGGAAGGACGCCGTGGGCGCGAGCCAGCCGCGGTCGTGGATGGCTGTCGGGCGGCGGGAGGAAGGCGAGCGAGGGTCAGTGCGTCGGGTCGCCTAGAAAGAGGCAGGAAAGGGCGAGCGACGGACCGAACTTGAGGACACGGTCCTTGTTGGGCTGCGCAGGGGAAGAAAGACAGGGTCAGTCGCGATGAGGAGGGCGAGGACGTCGAGAAGCGGCGCCGGACCGGGAAGACGTAGCTGCGCGAGAGGGTACGTTAGTTCTGCCTCGGAGAACGCTCGAGATGGGAGAGAGAGAGAGTAGGACGCACAAGCCCGTGTCCATGCAGAGCGTGACCTGTGAGCGCCCGCAGGCAAAACGGTGAGCTCGACTCGAAGGAGGCTGGGCAAAGTCGACCGAGAGGAACCGCGGGACGAGACGCACCGGCATGCCCTCGTACTCGCGCATCTCGGCCTCGGTGAGCTTGACGGTGGCGACCGTCTGCCCCGTCGGGAGGCAGTTGGTCTTGAGCTCGGGAAGCAGGCGGGGCGTCCAACTGCCGCACGCGAGAATGACAAAGTCGGCCTCGAGCGTGCGGCCGTCGCGGGTCTTGATGCCGCGTGCGGCGCCTCGTGCACCGACGTTGGTCGAAAAAGACGACGACGACGACGATGACGAGGCAGGAGCGTGGTACAGGAGCGAGTCGGCCTCGGCCGTGAGGACCTCGACGCCAAGCTCCCGCGCGAGCCGGATCGCCTCGACGACAGCATCGCGCGACGCCGCCCACCCGCCGACGCAGTTCTTGTACGCGACGTCGCCCGCAAACCCACCGGTGCGGAGCTCGGCCGGGTAGAACTGCTTGATGTCGTCCTCGGCGGCGAACGGGCCGACGTCGGCGCACGACGACTCGGCGTTGAGGGCGTGCGAGGTGCGGACGTACTTGGCCTGCGGGTGCGACGCGGCGCTCGCGACGACGACGCCGCACTCGTGGAAGTGGTCGCGCCACCGGGGCGAGCGCCACTCGTGCATGGCGTCGACGGCGAAGCGCTGGTACAGGCCATCGGCGTAGTCGGCGCGCACGATCTGTAGGACGGCAGGCAGGTCAGGGCGAGGAAAGAGACGAAAGATTGAGAGAGAGGCGCACTTTGTTGTAGTCGGACGAGGCGGCGTCGACGGCAGGCGGCTCGACGCCTCGGTCGACGAGGGTGATGAGGTCGGCGCGGCCCTTGTAAGGTCCTTCGGCGAGGGCGAGAGCGGCCGTCGCGCCAAACTCGCCTGCGCCGACGATGAGGACCGTCTGCGGCGGTTGCGGGCCGGGCATGGACGTTCGAGGCGGAGGAGGTGAGGGCGTCGAGGGTGGCAACGCGGGCGAGCTCGATCTGTTCGAAGAGGTGCGAAAGCGCTGCAGCGCGTGCTTCTGAAGCTGCTCAGGCGAGAGAGCGACGGTGAAGAGGGGCGAGAGGAAGTTGACTTGATGAGGTTCGGCCGGCGCACCTCGGCTTGGCCCACCACACCACGAGCGAGCCTTTCGACAGCTTGAGCTCCCACACAGCTCATCATCGTCCATTAGCGCCGCCCAGGACCGCACCCAGCCCGCGTCGCAGCTCGAGCCGCCAACCCGTCTTCGAACCTGATCAACGCTGCACAACGCCCTCGACCGCATCAGTGGTACATCCAGCACCGCGAACCTGCGCAGAACAACCCCTGCCGCCGCCTCAACCTCCGACCAGAGCGGCACGACGACACGGCTCCCCCTCGTCCTCCTCGCCTCCCCACCTCTCGGCTCGCCCTCTCGTCCGCACACGCTCTCGCCCTTGCGCCGTCGCCTTCCGCCAGCCTCCCATCAACACCGACGATGTCCGCCCCACCACCCGTACCTCCCCGCCCCGGTCCTCTACCGCCCGTACCTCCTCGTCCGTCTCCCTCTGATCCTCCTCAGCCGCCCGCCTACCCACCCGTCACCGTCGGTCGCCTCCTCGCCGACGGCACCGAGGCCAAGAGCGGCGTCCTGACCAAGGGCATCAAGTGGCAGGCGAGCGGTATCCTCGAGGAGGGCGCAAAGTACGTCTCGCGTCCAACTCTCTCGTCCCCCTCTCTCGCCGCCGCACTCGCTCACCCTCTCGTTCCGCGCCAGCTTGCCCGGCCAAGACGTCAAGATCCAGCGTGCTCTCACGATCCATCTCGGGCCGAGCGGTGCGTCGTCGTCGTCGCGCAGTCGCTCCTCTTTCCCAACCGCTCGAGTGGCTCCCTGATTCGTGGTCTTGCTTGCGCAGGCAGCTGCATTGACGGCAAAGGCCGACAGCGCAACGAGGTCCTGTCGTGGCCGCCTACTGCACCCGGCGAGACGTGGATCTAGTGCGTCCCAGCCCTCTCCTCGCCTCTCGAGCCCCTTCCGCCTCGCTCGAGCCTGCTGACCGCCCGTCGCGCAGCAAGTGGAACTTTCACCTCGCGCCCTCGATCCCGTCGGCGTCCAAGTTCTTCCACATGACTCAGCTCTTCTCGCGCGCCCAAAGCGGCTATGTCGTCGCGCTCGGGCTCGTCAACGGCAGGGTGCGCATCAGCTCGCAGCTGCCGCCGCTCGTCGACGCGCACGGGCACGAGGTGCCGCTGCCCGAGGTCGACGTCGAGCGGTACTGGGGGAGGACGACGTACCACCGCATGGTCGTCACGTGGGGCCCGGGCGGCTCGGTCGACTGTGCGCTCCCCTCTCCCTCCCTGTCTCTCTCTCCCCCACCTGTCGTCGCGCGCTCACTCTCGTTTGACGGCGCGCAGACACGGTCCAGGACGCGACGACGCAAGAGCTCGTCCTGCAGTACGCGCGCTCGGGCGTCGACGTGCCAGCCGGCGGCTCGATCAAGTGCGGGCTGTACCGTGCTCACGTCTGCAGCGCCGCGTCGGCCGTCGTCGGCGACTTGCAGTTCTCGAGGAGGTAAGCTCTCTCTCTCGGGCAGGAGGACGAGCTTGTGCAAAGGAGCGAGGTGTTGTACTCTGCGCGCGAGAGAGGGAGAGAGGACCGAGCGGTCGAGGCGGCATCTCTCGGCGAGAGAGACGGTCTCGTGGCTGCGAGTACAGTAGTACTTGCCAGATGCGAATAGTGCGCGAGAGTGGGGCAGGAAAGTTGGGCGACTCGGAGCGACACGAGAGCGAGCGACGAGGGAGCGGTCGAGGCCCTCGAGGAGGAGGAGAGCGGCCGATTGACCGAGAGGAGCGCTTCGTCGTCGTCACCTCTCCTCTCACCCACCATACACGAGCTGCACAGAGCTACATGGCCACGACTGCCACCGCACCAACTACGGCCAAGCCCCCGGCCGCGAGCGCCATCGCCTCGTCCCCCGACGCCGCCGCCGCCGCCGACCGCTCGTCGTCGCCCGCCGACCTCAAGCCCCCCTCGTCCACCACCGCGGGCCCGCCCTCGACCGCCACGGTCGCCGCAGGCGAGCAGGCGACTGGACCTGCCGACACGGGCGCCGAGGCAGGGCCGGCAGAGAGCGAGGCCGACGTTGGACCGGCGGGGACGGGCTCTGTCGTCGACATGGACGTCTTTGGCCAACTGCTCGAGATTGTGCGTCCCCCTCTCTCGCTCGGTGGGCAGGGCACGCAGCTCAGCGTGTTGTTCGATTGTCGAGCTGCACGCACAGCTGCTCGTCTCCCTCCTACGGCGCGTGGTCACCTCACTGACCTCGGGTCGTCATCTCCCTCCTCCCTCTTCCCCTATCTCTCGCCCGCGCTCCCGCCCCCTCGCAGGATGACGACGAGGAGCACGAGTTCTCCAAGACGCTCGCGTTCGACTACATCACCCAGGCCGACGCCACGTTCCAGGAGATCGAGGAGGCCCTGTGCGTCCCTCCTCTCCCTCTTCTCGCAGGCGCTGTAGGAGGCGCACAACTCGACGCACGGAGAACTGACTGAGCTCCTCTTGCCCACCCACCAACCTTTCCCTCTCGCCCCTGTATCTCCTTCGCCCTCGGCCGGTCCTCGGCCCTGATCTCGCACGACCGACCGACCCGCCCACGATCGTCTCTGCGCCGTCCATCTTTGCGTCGCGCGCACCACCTCGACCCTCCATCCTTCCTTCGCTCGCCCCCTCGACGCTCGACGCACGCGGCCCGACAACAGCGCGAGCAAGGACCTCGACGCCCTGTCGCGCAAGGGCCACTTCCTCAAGGGTTCGTCGGCCGCGCTCGGCCTGCAGCGCGTCCAGCACTCGTGCGAGGCGATGCAGCACTTTGGCAAGAAGCGCGACGCGCACGGCGAGGGCCCCGAGGTGAGCGACGACGAGGCGCTCGCAAGGTGCCGGGCGCTCCTCGTCCGGCTCAAGAAGGAGCAGGAGGAGGCGAGGACCTGGCTCGAGGATTTTTTCGCGACGGGCGAGTGAGTCGGGTTCCGAAGAAGGAGAAGCTTGGGCGGACACGGTCGAGGAGGAGGAGGAGGAGGAGCGTTCGTCGAGGAGGGAGGAGGGAGGAAGGCTTGCTGCAGCCGCACCCTGTCGTTTGAGCCCGCTTTTTGAGTGCCTCCGCGTGTACATAGTTCTCTCGACACTCGCAACCCAAACCCTTTCGAGCCACTGTTGCGCCGTGTGCGAGACAGAGATCTCGCGCCAAGTGGGCGGTGCAGCTCTCCCTCGCTTCCCCCGCTCACGCCCACCTCGTCGCCCCGCGCGCACCGGCTGCCCGCACGCACGAAGCATGGAGGACTCTGCAGACCCGTGGACCGACGAGCTCGGCGCGTTCGAGGTCGAGGTCGACGACTCGGCCGCCGTCGCTCGCGCCGAGCGCATCGCCGCCGCTCGACAGGCGGGCAAGGGCTACCAGGCCAAGTTTGACGAGCCAGGCGTGCGTCCCCTTGCTCTCTCCTGCTACTGTACGGCCCCGGAGCTGACCCCCTGCCCCCCATCCGCAGTGGTTCAACGACCCGGCTGAGGCGTCTCGCTCCAAGGGCGCCGCTCGTCCGGCCCTCTATGCGCTCCACCAGGCCTACTTCGAGGCGCGCTTCGAGGCCGTCGTCGACCGTGGGCTCGAGCTGCTCGGCCCGGGCATCAAGGAGGAGAACGAGGTGCTCGACCTCGTCATGCGCGCCGCGCTCCGGTGCGGCAAGGAGACGGACGACGCCGTCCTCGACCTCGCACGGCGGTGGAGGGAATTCGTGCGTGCTCTCTCTCTCACTCTCTGTCTCTCGAGGTGTGCGGCATGCAGGACCGGGCGGAACTGACACACCCGCCGCTCGCAGCCCAACCTCCCCTCGCACTCGCTCATCTCGGCGCGCGTCCTCGCCGCCTCGTCGTCCCTGCGCCCTGCTCCCACCTCCCTCGACGTCCCCACACCCCTCACCGACGCCGACGCCCCCATTCCCGCGCGCGAGGTCCTTGCCGCCGCGCTCGCCGCCCTCCGCATGCACCCCTCGCTCCCCCTCCCTCGCGCCTTCCTGCGCTCCCTCCTCGCCGCACCGCACCCGACCCTCGCCGCCGCCATCAAGCCCTCGCGCGCCGAGCGCCCGCCCGCCGCGCCCGCACCCGCACCCGCAGCGGCGCCGGCGCCGGCGCCATTCGACGAGCCAGCCCTCGAGGCCGAGCTGCAGCGCGTCGACGTCGGCGACGCCGAGCGCGACATCCTGCGGCGCGTGCTCGGGCTCGGTGAGGGCGGTGCGGGTGCGGCGGAGGACGACGACGACGACGAGGTCGAGCGGGCGGCGGCAGGGAGGGACGTGAGGAGCCTGTGAGGCGGGCCATTGGGCGCCGCTGGGTCGCGGTCGGTCGAGCGGCGGCACGGGGGCGCAGCGGGTACCGGTCCATGAGCAGTTGGCGGGTTTTTGGTTGCCGAGGGCACGCTTGCGCAGCTAGGGCGCAGGACGCCCCGGCTCGCGAGCGAGCGAGCGAGCGAGCGAGCCAGGGCCGCCGCCGCCGCGCGCGCGATGGAGCGCTCGAGGCACGGACCTGCTCGGCTCGGCGGCGTGTCGAGCGGGACGGTGCCGCTGCGAGGCGAGCTGTCGGGACGTCGAGCGAGGGCGTGTGCGGTGGATGGTGCGTGTGCGGTGGCGAGGGTCGGTAGCTCCGAGGCGACAGCCTTGCTCGTGGAGACGGCGTGGGGGAAGGTTCAAGGGGAAGGGGCGCCGGGCGAGGGAAGCGCAGCCGGCGCAAAGGTCGTTGACGGCTCGTAGCTGGCGCCGGGAAAGCCTGCGTGCATCCCCTGTCGAGCGTGGTCGAGGGTCGAGGAAGAGAGCGAGAAGGAGAGGAGCCCGACGGAGAGAGACGCGACTCGGGCGCCGATCCATCTCGAGTCGCTCGAGCGATTAAGTTGCGAGCTGGGTGTCGTCCTCGGGCTCACTTGCGCCGCGCGCCGCCCGCAGCTCGTACATCGCGATCGTGTGCGCCGAGCAGGCCGGCAAAGGCAGAGCGAGAGACGAGAGCGCAAGTGGGAGAGCCGGCCGTCCGCCCGGGAGACAGTGGGAACCGGCTGCGGCGCTCCCTCGTCGAGGCGCCAGGCGTCGCGAGCAGCTGAGAGCGACACGAGCAGGAGGACATGCTCTGGATGGCCGCCTGGGCGAGCCGAGCGAGACGAGGCGAGGGAGCCAGCGGCAGACAGAGCGGCGCGAGGGAGAGCCGGGGAAAGCGCGGAGCAGGTCCGAGGGCGAGCCGCGCAAGCCAGCGCGCCCGCGAGGAGCACGCCGGCTCGCGAGATGCTCGAGCACGTCGATGCGCAGGACGCGATCACCGGCAGGAGCCGGGACGAAGCAGTGGACACGCCTGGAGCTGGACGGGCGAGGGTGGCAGCGCCAGGGCGAGCGCTCGAGAGCGGCCAGGTCCCGCGCCCAGCCTCGCTTGGTTGCCCGAGGTAGCAGACACGCCCGAGCGCTGGCTGGAGGCCATAGCCGGGCGGTGGTCGGCATGGTGGCGGTGTGGACGGGCGGCGGCGGTGGTGGCTCAGGAGGACGGTCGAGGCGGTCGGCGGGAAGACGGACGGCGCGCCTCGTCGAGTACGGGTGCCGGCGTGCGAGCTGTCGAAGTGGTCGGGCTCCAGCGAGAGGGAGAGAGCGAGGAGACGAGCCGTCGTAGAAGCGTTGGAATCGGACGATCTCATCCTCGCACCCTTCGCCCGCCACTTCCCTCGCCCTTTGCGGCGTTCAATTGACCTTGAGCGACGCGCGCCAGGGTACAGGAGCCCGACCTGCGACTTGCCCTGACGTCCGGCCGCTCGAGGCGTCGTCGACGAGCCGCCATTGTCGTTTCCTCCCTCCTGCGCCCGTCGTTCGCCCGCCTCTCCTCTCCCTCGCACCCACCCTGTCCTCGACGACGCTCCGACAGACGCCCTCGCGAGCCTCCGCATCCGCCACAAGCCGCCTCGACCGCTCAGCACCGCCGACGACCTCGCCTCGACGCAGTCGACGACGACGGACTCTGGTCGCTCGCTGCGAACAGACGTCTCTCTGTCACAGCGCCGCTCGCGAGCAGCTGTGTCGGGCACGAGCTGCAGCTTGAGCTTCTTGAGTTGTGGCTTGGCTCGTCCTCGACGCCCTTCTCACCGGCTGAGAAGGAGCGCCGGGGCGCGCGTGGCGAGCGGACGGTCCGTGGACAGCGTCGTCCGCGGACCGTGCACGCCGTCGCGTCGCCGTCGCTCGACGCAAGACGCAGGACCGACGGATCCAAGCTGCGCGAGCCAGGAGCCAGCTGGGCGTGGGTGTGCAGCGCGCAAACGATCTGCGGGTCTAGGCCCGCACTCTCGAAGCGGGCGAGCGGGAGGGTGCAGCGCTCAGGAGTCGTCATGCGCGGCAGCCGCAGCGTGTCACGCGGCAGGCGCGCCGAGGAGCAGTTTGGCGAGTGCAAAGGGAGCGGCGGCGGGCGGGCGGGGCGGCGCACGCGCCGGACCCATCGGTCGAGGGAGCTGCGCGACTCGAAGCTTCTGCTCGCGCTCCTCGCTCCACGTCCCGCTCGTACGGCCTCGGTGCGATGGACGGGTCGCGGGACTGTTGGCCTGGAGGCGACGGCACGCTCTCGGGCGTGCTGCTGCGACCTCCCACCGCGTCGGCGCAGCGCCTGTCGCCCTCGGCGGGACGGTCGCCTTTCCCGCCGTTCCACCTCCCGGATGGCCGTGTGCGAGTCCCGATTAGCTTGCCCCCGAACCCAGACTTTATGCCGGTCCAGATGGACGAGTTGGACGTCGACGACGAGCTGGCCAAGTCCGGCGCGACGCTCGAGTTCACGCTCGCGGCGCTGCACAACTCGGGTAAGCGGCGCTCTTTCTCTCTCTCGTCACTCTCTCTTTCTCTCAGCCCTCGACACGACGAGCCACGCACTGACTCGAGAGCCCCACCGGTCCCTCACACAGCGCACACGCTCGTGCAGGCGAGTCAGGCGACGGGCGGGCAGCACAACGCGCCGTTCTCGACGCCTGCGTCGCCCTATCCTCTCGTGCGCTGCACTCGTCCACCGGCACCCTTTCCCCTCCCGACGCACCTCCTCGAGCTCCAGTTCGAGGACACGGACGAGCGGTACCGCACGCCCGTGCACGGGCTCCTGTGGGCGCTCCAGTCGCCCCTCCTCCCCCAACTTTGCCGGCGCTTCGTCCTCGAGCCGTCTTCGGCCCACAACGACGGCGACGCAGCGCTCAACAGTCACCCGCAGCCGCCAGTCGCAGGCGCCGCACCCGAGGGCCACGAGCTCCTCCTCCCGCTCGTCACGTTCGCCATCCCCTGCCGCGCCGCCTGGCCCCTCCTGCACCGGTTCCTCCACGACGGCAGCGCCGCCTCGCTCCTCAACGCCCTCCTCGCCCCTCCCGACACGCTCCCGACCCGCCCTTTCGACCCTCGCGCGCCGCGCCCCGACTCGGCGCAACCCGTCCTCGACTCGCTCCTCGTGCGCCTCATGCGCGTGCGCGAGGTGTGGCTCGACGCGCACGCGCTCGAGCTCAGCGACCGCCACCTGTGGGACACGCTCGAGCGCGCCTACACGACGCTCGTCGCCGAGCTGAGGGACGCGGCCGCCGGCCTGCCCGATTGCGCCGTCCCGCCCCTCGTCGACGACGACGACGGGTCGCGCAGCTAGCGCTCGGCCCTCTCCCTCGTCCTCCTCCTCCTTTGTCGTCGCACCCCCTCGCCGTCTTTGTCCTCGTGCCCCCTCGCAGTTGTACCCCCTCCGCACTTGCATCTTTGCCTCTTCGTCCATGTCGCGCCCTCGAGCTTCCTCGCGGAGAGAGAGAGAGACGAACGCGATCGTTACAGCACAGAGCAGCAACAAGGGGGCGCTAAGGATGGGTCGAGACGAGCCGGAAAGGAGGGGTATCGAGAACGCTGCGAGGGATGCGGGAAATAAGGGATGAACGGCTTGGGAGAAGAAAGGCGAAATGAGAGCAAGGCCGACGACGACGCGGCGACGACGAGCTACTGGTAGAACCTGTGGGAGAGGAAGTAGGTCAGTTCTCTGTGCGAGGACGAGAGAAGGAGAGGGCGAGGCGACGCACTTGCGGTTGATGAGGGCGATGATGAGCGAGAGGTTGGTCTTGGCGACGTCGCCGATCGAGAGCGTCTGCTTGCCGACCTGCAGAAGGAGAGCGAGACGTTAGTGTGGCGGCTTCAAAAGGAGAGCAGAAAGAGAGCGCGGGAGGGAGCGCACAAACTGCATCTCGAGGAGGTCCTCGAGCTTGAGCTCGACGGTCGTGACGGCGACGCCCATGTACTGCGCCTTGACCTCGAACACGCCGACCTCGTCCGAGCTGATCGTGATCGACACCTTGTCGAACTGTTTCGGCGAGTACTGGTCGATCGACAGGAGGATGCCCTGGTCGTAAAGCTTCTGGGCCGTGTACTTGTACGACCCAAAGGCGTAGCGCTTGCCCTCCTTCTCCAGTTGACGCTCGTGGCTCGCCTGCATCGACCACGGCAGGACGAGGCGCTTCTTCCTGCGAGCGGCCGGGCGAGGACAGTCAGTTTCTCTCGAGGCCTGAGCGGACGACGACGACGACGGCGATGACGAGGAGGACAGGCGACGCACGACTTCTTCTGGATGCCCGCCATCGACTGGTCGATGTAGACGTGGTACGAGTTGATCTGGTCGCTCAGGTACCGCTTGTTGTCGCGCAGGGAAGACAGCGTCGCGTGCATGGTCTGCAGCTCCTGCTGGCGCTGGACGCGGCGGTGGTCTGCAGAGACGAGCGCCGTCAATGCGGGCTCGAGGAGAGAGAGACAGGGAAGGGGGACGCACGCTTGGAGCGGATGTCGCGAGCGAGGGCGTTGAGGATGGCCTGGTACTTGTCGTTCTTCGAGACGAGGCCCGTCTTGCGCAGCTCGAGGATGTCCGACAGGGTGGCCATCTTGAGCTCCTGGAACGACATGCTGCAGGCGATGGGAGAGAGAGGATCAGGACGAGGTCGGGACGGCGACGCGAGAAGAGGGAAAGGGGACGACGCACTTGCGGATGTCGTCCAACTGGACGACGACGGGCCGGCGCTGCGCCTGCGCTTGTCGCTGCTCCTCCTCGTCCTCCTCGTCGACGAGACGCGCCCACAGGTCCTCGTCGTCCTCGGTCACCTGCTGCGCGAGGACGGCCTCGAGGTCGCTGCCGTGGTGGACCTTGAGGATGGCGAGGACGCGACGCTTGGCCCGGCTGAAGAGCTGCTTCTGGACGGCCTCGGGATCTGGGACGACGATCGAGTCAGGACGGGTTCGAGATGCGGCAGCTAAGGGGAGAGAGAGCGAGAGAGCGGGGCAGCTCACCTTCTTCGGGGAGCACTCGAGGTGCGAGCGTGAGGGCGATGGCGTCGGCCCGAGCACGGTTGAGCTCGGCGCTGCCGCCTGCGGGGACGCCGCCGAGTTCCTCGATGACGAGGCGGACCGGGTCCTGCTGCTCGGGCGCGACCGTGTCGAGGTGCTCGGCGAGGATGCTGTGCAGGGCGTAGATCTCGTTCGGGGTGATGTTGATCTTGGGGCGACGGACAGCGGCCGCCTCGGAGAACTCGTCGGCGTGAAAGTGCGTCTCGGCGTCGTCGACGTGGATGACTGCGAACGAGGAAGCGCGGGTCAGGGACGGGGGCCGACGAGGAAGAGGCGAGGGGAAGGAGGGACGGACCGTCGCAGAGCCACTGACGGAAGCTGCCCCAGCTCGAGGCGACGAACTCGTTCATGGGCTGCAGGTGCGCCTGATCTTGCTCGAAGAGGCGGCCGATCGAGATCTGGTGCAGGAGCTTGCCGACCTCGCCGAGGTTCTGCCGCTGGATCGGCGGGACGACGCCCTCGACGATGTCGTAGGTCTCGGGGGCACTGCAGGAGGTCGTTGACGTTAGGGAAGGGGCACGCTGAGGAGAGAGAGGGGAGAGGGCGGGGACGCACAAGATGGCCGGCTGAAGGAAGCGGTAGTACACGACGTGGCCCGCAACGCGCAGCACGTTCTCCTCGGACTCTTGCGGGAAGCGAGCGCGCAGGGCACGGAAGATCTCGCGCGCAACATAGCGCACGCCGAACGGCATCGACGGCGTCGAGTGAAAGATGGCGGCGAGGAAGGCCGTCGTCGTGTTGCGCAGAGCGAGAAGGTCTGCGAGGGGGAGAATCGGCGAGTCAGGTCATGCCGCTAGAGTACATCGAGAGTGAGAGAGAAGCTGGGCGCACGCTGAATAAAGACCGTGTTGGTCTCGCGGTCGGCGAGCGCGTGCTTGTTGTCGACCTCCTTGCGGCGCTGCGACGGTCGGCCGGTGCGCATCTCCTCCTCGGCGACGACGTTGCGGTAGATCTGCGTGAGGGTCGGAGGACGAGAGGGTCAGGAACAGGGAGGGGGCACACGAGGAGGAGAGGGACGAGGCGAGGAGACGCACGTCGACCGGGTTGGTGCCGAGGTCGAGCCCTTGCCGGCCCATGACGGCCTTGACCTCGTTGCCGAGCGTGTCGGCGAGGTACGAGCGCTGGTTGACACCGCGACCGTAGTTGACGAACAGGCGCAGGAACGCAAAGTTGCCGCGAATGAAGGCGCTCAGGTTGGGCAGGTTGACGACCTCCTCCTCGATCGAGCGCTGCAGGGCCGCGGACGAGCGGTCAGTCGGCGACGCAAAAGAGGGAGTCGAGAAAGAGGGGGGAAAGAGGGCGCACCTGGAAGAGCTTGAGGAGGAGGAATTCCTCGCGGTGACCCTGGGCATGGCTGAAGACGAGGAGCGTGATCGACTCGACCGCCTTCTGCGCCTTGTCGCTCAGGCCGAGCGCGCCCGAGTGCGCAAACAGGCGCGACAGGTACTGGGGCTCGGTCTGGAGGCGCGTGAACAGCTGCTCGTACAGCTCGAGCTTGCGCTGAGTGTGGTGGTCCAGCTGGCCGCCGGCGAACGGGTCGTTGGCGGCCGACAGGAGCGAGCTGCGCTTGAGGGGCGCGAGCGTGCCGAGCTTGGAGCGCTGGGCGCGCGCGACCTCGTGCGTGATCTTGTTCTTGACGAGGAGGGCGATCTTGGTGTCGAGGTCCTTGACGTCCTCCTCGAGCTCCTGCTTCTCGCGGATGGCGCCGACGAGCTCCTTGCGCAGCGACTCGACCTGGAGCTCGCCGCGGTAGTCGAACTCCGAGTCATCGAGGAGGCGCATAAAGTTCTTGATCGTGCCGACCGGGACGTTGGTGCCCTTGCGCAGCTGGCGGTACTGCGACCCTTGACGGCGCGAGCGGATCGCGGCCTGGAGGCGCACGACCTGGCTCATGTTGTGGTGGAAGTGGCGGTGCAGGTCGTTGTACCGGCGGCGGGCGAGGACGCCTCGGAGCATGGCCTGGAGCCAGACGGCGGTCGGCTCGTTGCGGTGGACGTGGTCGCTCCACGCGAGGAACGCGTTGCGGCCGAGGTACCCTCGCGTCTGGGCCTGGATACCGACGACGTCGGGCTCGACAAAACCGAGCTCCTGGCGCTGCGTCTGGACGCGCCGCCGGGCGAGCTCGGCGCGCATGACCGACTGGAAGCCGCCGATCGAGCGCACGACCTCGGTGCGGCGCAGGTCGCGCGCCTTGGACGCGTGCGCCTGGCGCGCGAGGAGCCCTCGGACGTGCGCCTGGACGCCGATGACGAAGCCCTCGGTCGAGCGCAGGTGGCGGATGCGCCCGAGGAGGGCCCGCCGAGCGAGGACGCCGCGGCACGCCGCCTGGAGCGCCGTCGCGCCGTGCTCGGCAGCGCGCAGCTCGCGGACCGTGGCGCCGAGTGCGCGGCGAGCGAGGGCGGCGCGCGCGACGGCCTGGAAGGCGGTGACGTGCGGCTCGACCTGGGTGAGGCGCGCCATGTCGGCGTCGAGCCGGCGGCGCTGCAGCTCGCCGCGCGCACGGGCCTGGAAGCCGACGAGCGTGCGGGCCGCCTCCTGCACCGCCGCCTGGTACCGCCGCTCCTCCTCGGCCTCCTCGGCGGCGAGACGGGCCTCCTCCTCCTCGCGGCGGCGGCACTCGTCCTCCTCGGCCTGGACCCGGCGCGCCTCCTCCTCGGCTCGCACGCGCCGGGCTTCCTCCTCTGCGGCCCTGCGCCGCGCCTCCTCCTCGGCCGCTCGCCGCCGCTCCTCCTCCGCCGCCTCGAGCGCCCTGCGCCGCTCCTCCTCCTCGACGCGCACCCTCTCGCGCTCCGCCTCCTCCTCCCTGCGCCGCCGCTCGAGCAGCCTCAGCCGCTGCCGCTCGCGCTCGGCCGCCCGCCGCGCGAGCGCGCCCCTCGCGACCGCCTGGAGCGCGCGCACGCCGCCCTCGGCCTCGGCGAGGAGGCGCCGGGTGCGGTCCTCGGACGACTCGGGCTCTGGCTCCTCGACGATGGGCGGCTCGTGCTTGTCGAGCGCCTTGCCGATGCCGCGGAAGTTGGGCATGCGGACGCCGTTGAGGCCCTTTTGCGCGGCACCGACCTCGTCGTCTGCGGGTGCGAGAGAACGCGTGCGTCAGGGAACGGCTCGGACGACGGCGAGCGAGTGAGAGAGGAGGAGGAGGGAGAGGGAGGAGGGACGCACCGGTGAAGTCGAGCTGACCGACGAGGTCGTGCATCTTGGACGTGAGCCCTCGGCGCGCCATGAGGTGCGACAGGGCGTGCAGGCAGTAGATGACCTTGGGCAGGTTCTTGGCGTCGTACAGGTCGACCGTCTCGAAGCGGAAGATCTGCGGGCGAGAGGGCGAGAGGGTGAGTGTGAGCGACGGGACGACGACGACGACGACGTCGTCGAGGAGGACGAGAGAGACAGGGCACACCTCGGGCAAGCCGACCTCGTTGACGAGCTGGAAGAAGAGGTTGATGTTGACCGTGTGGCGAAAGTGCCGCTCGGGATCCTGCGTCGCGCGAGTCGCACATGGAGGGTCAGGTCTCGCTCACGTCGAGCGACGAGGGACACAGAGAGAACGGCCGCGACGCACGGCATAGATCGGGCCCTGGCACGCCGGCCCACCGAGGCTCCTCGCGAGGTGCGCAAGCGCGTACCCGTTCCGCAAGCTCTGCTCAAAGTCGTTGATCGAGTTGCTCCTCCACAGGGGTGCGCTCGCGCTCGACCGCGTCACGATGTTGGTCTCGAGCCAGTCGCGCGCCTCGGCGAGGTGGCACAGGTACTCGTACGCGACGAGATCGTGCCGCTGGCGGTCGATGGCCTTGACGGCCTGCGACGGGAGGAGGTGCGCCATCGTGCTCGAGCGGACGGGTGGACCGCGCGAGAGGCCGGCCGCGGCGCGAGAGAGGCCGCCGTGCGACGAGTTGAAGACGGCCGAGGGCGCGAAAGGCGAGGCCGACTCGGCGGGACGAGAGAGGCGAGCGCGACCGGGGAGGCCTGTGCGAGAGGCGCGAGGTCAGGGCGTGTTCACGCTGAAGTACTCGCTCCCGCGCGCATGCAGCGCGACAAAGTGAGAGGCGGAGGGACCCTGCGACGCACCTGGGACGTCCTCGTCAATCGTCAACCCGCCGACCTTCTGCCCCAGCTCGCCCACCTCGCCCGCACCACCCGCGCCCGGCCCGAGCGGCAGCCCGTTCTCGCCAAGGTGCGGCAGCGTCAGGGCGCGCCGATGTCCCCTCTCAAACCTCCTGACGCTCCCGACGCCGCTGCGGTCGAGCGCCGGCGAGCCGGGAACGGCCGGGTCGGCGCGCGTCGAGAAGATGGCGCTCGAGAGGACGCGCGCCGAGGCCGAGCCGCTCAGCGACGGGCTCCCGCCGCCGCCACCGACTTGCGGCGAGCCGAACGACGCGGGCGAGCCCGGTGCGGGCGAGAACGACGGGCGGTCGGTGAGCGCGCCGGGCACGGGCGACGCGCTCGAGTGGAACCTGCGCGTCGGCGAGCCGGGCGTGCCGAACCGCGTTGGGGACGGCGGCGCGGCCGGGTAGGCGGCAGAGCGCGAGGGCGAGTGGGCGCCGTCGCGCGTGGGCGAGGAGGAGCCCGGCGCAGGCGAGTGCGGCCGGTTCGACGAGTCGCCAAAGGGCGTCGGGCGCCTCGTCGGGCTCGGCGCGCGCACCGGGCCCGGCCCCTGCGCCTGGTCGAGGTTGGCGAACGTGGCGCGTGCGGTGTCGAACGAGCGCGTGCCGGCGCCCGTGCGGTGGCCTGCGCTCCAGGGCGAGGGCGACGAGGGCGCCTTGGTCGGGCTCGGGCTGCGCGGGAAGGGCGACTTGGCGCCGGCGCCGACGCTGCCGAAAGGGCTCGTCGGGTCGACGGTCGACGAGAGCTTGCTCGGCGACGAGGGCGCGAAGGTCGAGGTGGCGGGGAGAGCGGGCGTGACAGGAGGGAGGGTTCCGGTGGAGGAGGCGCGGGACGAGTTGGACGACAGGGACGGCGACCGGTCGAGGTCGGGGGTGCGGTGCATGATGAGGCAATACGGCTGTTGCGAGTCTGCAAGTGTGGGTACGCAAAGGACATCAGTGAGGTGCTCGAGCGGAGCGAGGTGGGGCTGCTCGAGGCGACGGGCCGCTTGACGAGGACATACTGCGCTCGATGCTGATGCGAACGAGCCGTACGTCCACCCGCAGGCTCCAGCGTTCTGCGACTGGCGTCGAGGACGAGGGAGCCGAGAGAGAGAGCGACGGACGCACCTCGAGGACAAAGAGGGCGAGTCAGTGCTGGATCTTGGGGACGGCGGCCTCGAGTCGGTCAGGCGGAACGAATAGGGAAGGTGAGAGGGCTGGGTGAGCTGCTGGTGCAGGTCGGTGCTGAGGGCGGTGGTGCGGACGGGGACCGAGCTGGGGGGAAGACGCGAGGGCGAGGGAGCGTGCTTGGTGCGGGGGTGACGAGGTGCAGGCGCAGGCGCTGTGGCGGGGTCGAGGTAGAGCGCAGGCTGGCTCGGCGGTGGTGGCCTGGTGCTCGGTCGCTGTCGAGTCGTCAGAAGGTCGAGGTTCGAGGTTGAACGATGAGGACGAGGGGGGCCGGGGTCAGGACAGGGGGGCGAGGGCGGTGGGCCGGGTCGAGGTGGCTGGCGGTGGTGGCCGCTGGTGCCGGGCGGTGTCGCTGCACGCGCAGCTGTGTAGGCCGGGTCGGGTGGTCGTGGTCGAGCGGCAAGAGCAGGAGCGCGTCAACCAGCTGCGACCTCCTCCTCCCTCGCCCATCTCGCCGCCTGGGGCACGCGTGTGCAGGGCCAGGCTCCCTGCTATCGGCTGCACGCGACACCGGCTGCCGCGCGCCGCTTCACTCGGGCCGTGCTCCCTCTTCTCCTCCTCCTCCACCGAGCCACCCTCCTTCGGCGGCACCTCGGCCTCGCTCGCCTCGCTGAGCCCGGGCACAGTCACTAGCGATGAGTCCTGCACGGCTCTACCGCTCGTCCGACTCGCAGCGTGTGACGCGTGACAACCAGCTGGATCTCTGCTCGCCTCGCTCGGTCTCTCGCTTCTTACCCTCTTGCTCTCATTCCTGGGTCGATGCTCTTGCCTTGGCCACCTTGCTACGTGTACAAGCCGCCGCGCAGCTTCGGCGAGTCCTTCGGCTCATCGCTCGGTGAGTCCTCGCTCCTCGAGCCTCTTCGCGACGTCGCCCTCTGTCTCGTACTGACGCTCCCCTCCCGCCTCAGCGACCTGCAGCCCCCCAACAGCCGTCGACACGATCATTTCTCCCGCCTGTGCTCCATCGGGCCGACCTCGGCCCGTCGCGCCGTCTCCTACTTCGCCTTCTCGCCAGCGACCACTTTCTCTAGAGCAGCCCTCCCTCTTCCAGCGCCCGTCTCGCCGCACATCGATTGCCCCCGTCCTTTCGCCACAATCTACGTGCGGGCTCACTGGGAGACGGAAGCTCGGCGAACTGGCAGCGTCATGCCTATCCCCCCTCGTAGCTCTCCTCGTCGAGCGAGCGAGAGCGAGCGCGACCTCCTCGGCCCAGCCGCCTCGTGCAATACGACGTGCCCGTTCCTTAGTCGTCTCTCGTACCTTGACCGTCGCCGCGAGGAGAGCAGCTCTCGCGTCGCCAGCGAACTGCACGCTGCGGGCGAGCGAGCGCAAGCGCACAGGCCTCTCGCCTCACCCCCTCGAGGCGCCTCGCTCAAACCGTCCCCGCACACTCTGCCATGACGCTCCCACTGTGTGCGCTCAGTCTGAGCCTCTCAAGCGGCCTTCGAGAGCAGCATCGTCGACTCGCAGATCAAACTCGCCCGCCAGCCAATCGCCGCTGCGGAACCCGGTCTCGCTTTCTCGCGGGCCTCCTTCGTTGCGCTGCGCACCGCATAACCCGCTCGAGCGAGAGAGAGAGAGCTTGCACTCGACGATCGGAGCGCACGCGAGCGCAGCCGGCAGTCAATGCGGACAGCGCGAGCAGGTTGCGTCGCCGCTGACGCTTCGCACCTCGCCCCGGCTCGCCGCGAGCGCGAGATGCAGCCGGCACGGTGCGAGCGTGCGCGTGTGCTCGAGCGAGAATCGCGGCCGTGTGGATTGGCTCGAGTGCGACGCCGGCGTGACGACGAGCGTTGCGCCTCTCGCTTGGCGAAGGTCGAGGTGGGGCCGGCATGTCGTTGGAGCTCGCTCTCGTTCTCCCTCCG
>NW_017264938.1:584766-587941 GCF_001329695.1 Rhodotorula graminis WP1
TCCCCCACCCTCAAGCCACCTACAAAGACGACAAGATGAGCTCCTCGACCATGAACGGCGACGTCTACGTGCGTCCCCCTCCCCCCTCCTTTCCCTCGCTCGGGCCGCTCGAGGACGGATCGCTGACTGCTCGAGACCGCTGCACGCAGTCCGAGATCGTCACCGACCACAATCAAGTCAAGGACCTGTACCAGCGCTACAGGCAGAGCACGTCGAAGGACGAGAAGGCGACGCTCGTCAACACGAGTTGCGCTCGCTCCCCCTCTCTCGTCGGCGTCGTCTCGGCGACGGGCTCTGACCTTACTTGCTCGTCGTCGCACAGTCATCCGCGAGCTCGCCGTGCACTCAGAGGCTGAGGAGGTGCGTCGTATCTCTCCCTACGAGCTCGTCGAGAACCTTTTCCTGACGCCCTCGCTCGCAGGTCTCGGTCTACAACGAGCTCGAGAAGCGCGGCCTCGCCTCCGAGTCCAAGCTGCTCCGCGACGAGCACGAGGAGCTCGAGAAGCAGCTCTACAGCGTCGACTGGACCAAGATGCGCCCTCCTCTCTCGTCGCTGTCGTTCGCTCGGACCCTCTCTGACGCACTCTCTCTCTCGCAGGTCGACTCGGACGAGTTCGCGCCCAAGTTCGAGAAGGCGATCCGCATGTTCATCCAGCACTCGGACCGCGAGGAGGACGAGATCCTGCGCGACCTGTCGGCCAAGCTCTCGCCCGAGGACAACGACCGCCTCGCCAAGGACTTCCTCGCCGTGCGTCCGCCCCTTCCTCCTCCTCGCGCACGACAAAAGACTCTGTCACTGACTCTTCGTGTGACCCGTCGAGCAGAAGCGCAAGGTCGTCCCGACGCGCCCTCACCCCGCCGCGCCGCAGTCGGGCGGCGTCCTCCAGAAGACGCTCGGGGATGGCGACCAAGCCGCACGACAAGATCCTCGAGACGCTCACCGGCCGCTCGTTCGCCGACCTCAAGTACCAACACGGCCAGTCGGGCGTCAAGCCCATCAAGATCGACCAGTCGCTCCTGTCGTGAGCGGGGAGTCGGGGCCGGAGCGTCCTCGAGCGCACTGGGCCTTTTTCGCTTTCCCTCTCCCTCTCCCTCTCTGTGTACAGAGCCTCCTCTTCTGCAGCTTGACGACGACGACGTGCAATCGAACGAGAAGTCCGCAGTTACAGTGCCGCTCGACCCTCGAGAGCAACCGAGTGTTCGAGAGGGAAAGCGAGAGAAGGCTCGCGAACGAGCCGCGCTCCTGCGAGGCGCACTCGGCTCGGGCGCAGTCTGCAGGGCTAACTAGTACGTCGAGGGACCGTTCTCGGCGCTCATAGTGCCACGCAGCGCTGTCGACTTTCTTAAGTTGCCGCTCGTGCTCCCTCGGGCTCTCTCGCTCTCGGGACGGCCCTCTCTCGACTCTGCGCGCTCTCGAACGTGCTAGGAAGGGCGTCGAGAGTCTGAACGACTTGCAGTCTCTAGTCTTCGCCGAGGCGAGAACGACGGGAAGAGAGCGAGCGGCTCGTGCGCGCCGTTCTCGGGGAAGGTTGCACCGGGCCCGCACGACTCAGTACCGCTCGCCGCGGTACAAGAGGCGCATGCGGTGCGTCATCGGCACGCTGTCACGCGTGCGCACGCCGAGACTCGCCGCCGCCGTTACGCGCCGCCGGAGCTCGTCATCCTGCGCGAGAGGTCGAGGAGAGGGTCAGAGGCGCGCACGGTGAGTGCCGACGAGAAAGACGGGCGGAGGGGAGGAAGGGGAGACGCACAAAGACATCGAGCATGACGTTGCTGAGGCTCACCTTGGCGGCGGATATGCTGCCAATGTGCACGCGGGCTGCGGGCGGACGAAAGTCAGCTTGACGGGATCTTGGAGGCGTAGGTCGACAAGGGAGTGACTCACTGTGTGCGCCTGCGTTGTGGGCGACAAGGAGAGAGTCAGAAAGGGACTAGGAGGGAGGAACGGGCTCGAGAGCGGCGAGGGGCAGGCTCACACCTGGCGCACAGCTCCTCGGTCGTGTACCCACGAGCCCGTACCGCGAGCAAGGTCTTGTACAGAGTCTTCTGCGAGCTCGATGAAGGGGGTGAGCGCTTGTGCAGGTCGGACGAGCCGAGGAGCGAGAGCGCACGAGGCGGTCGAGCTGGTGCGACAGCCGCCCGTACTCCACGCTCGCGCTTGGGTACTGCTTGCGCTCATCGTACACTGTATTGCAGAGGTCGGTATGAGTGGTGCGCATCCAGGCCGGGTCTGGCGAGGTGCTGGCGAGGTCGGGACGCACGCAGGATGTCTGCGCGAGGACGGAGAGCGTCAGTCGTGGGCCAGCTGGGAGGAAAGGGACAGAACTGAGACGCACACTGTTCGACAGTGTTATTCTCGGCTGCTTCCCTGAAGAGCGCTTCCATTTTGCCGAGAGCGAGCAAGGCGAGAGGACGGGAGCAAAGACGGAAAAGCGAGGGTGAAGCAGGAGGCCGTCGCTCGTCCGGGTCCGCGGAGCACAATCGAGCTTGGGCTTGGCCGGCGAGCTCAGGAGAGCCCGAACGCGGAAAAGGACCAGCGCGGGCGACAGAACGACAGTCCGTGCGAGTTCTCCTGAGCGGCGACGTCCTCGCGACCAGGAGCGGCGGCGACAGCGGTAAGCGAGCCGAATACAGGTCGCACTGCTCGCTCGAGTCGCGACTGCGACTGCGCACGCCATCGAGCAGATCGATGCTGTTGAGAGAGGCTGGCGAGCGTGCGAGAAAGGCGAGGGAGGAGGAGGAGGAGGAGAAGGAGGAGAGGGAGAGCAGGGCGGACTTGGCCTGGGCGTGTGAGCGAGCGGCGCAGCGTGCGCAGGCGCTAAGCGTGGCCGAGGGTTTAGCGTCGTGCAGAGGGCAAGCGAGGTGGTCGCAGCCGACGACGCGGGACGAGAGCAGCCCACCTCCTCCTCCTCCTCCCCCTCTCCTCCTGCTCGCCTCTTGACCAGCTAGAGAGCCCATTCGAGTGCACAGCAACCCCCAGCGACCACCAGCTACACGCCCTCGACCGCGCCCACCTCGCACGAACAAGCTCGTCGCCGTTCGTCATCTCCCCCGCACCCTCACCCTCGCCCTCGTCGCCCGCTCGCAACACAGCCTCGACTCGCCGCGCACCATGCTCCCCAACCGCCAGAAGGTCGACATCAGCGTGCGTCCACTCTGTCCCATCCCCTCTGTC